>NW_004524724.1:661927-700461 GCF_000260255.1 Octodon degus
AGACCTGGGAAGAGGCGCGGGGAGACCTGGGAAGAGGCGCGGGGAGATCTGGGAAGAGGCGCGGGGAGGCCGGGATGAGCAGAGGCAGGTGTTGAGTGGGGAGGGCACATCTGGGTCCTGCGAAGGACGGCGAGGACGCGGCACTTTTTGAATGGGCCAGCCTCACCTGCACGGAGTGACCGAGGCTGGGCCGGCCTGAGGAGCGGCGCAGGCCAGGGACCCACTAAGGTCTGGGGAAGCACGGGCCTCGTTCTTTGGGCTCTGAGGATGCTCAGAGAGGGGAGGAGAGGCCAGAGTGGTCAGGCAGGCGCCTGTGGGACTCAGCAGAGGAGTTGATACCTGACCTAGCAAGACGGAGCTGTCAGCAGAGGCAGGCAGGGTCCTCTTCACGGTGACCACAGGACACCCACGTGATTGGAGCTCTCCCACCACTACTGCGGGTGTGGGATAGGGCAGTCGAGAGCCCCGAATACTGTGAGGGGGTTGATCACTTCCGGTGCCTCCGGGCAGGGCTCAGCATTCACGAAATGCGCAGGGCAGATGCCCACTGCTCTGCAGTCTTCCTGCTCGGCTAATCTACCGTCATTAAATGTGACTTTGCTATTATGAGATTTTAATTTGAGTTTGTGTTTTTGTCTTGTAAAAAGCTGAATAAAGCCAGACTATTCTAGATTAAGGGTATTAGTAGTCATCTTTTGGCAAGTATAACTCAGGACATACCAAGGCACATATTAAAGAGCTAGTTCATACACTGTCTTCAATATTTAAATCTTGAAAATGAAGATGCTTGCATTAGACATATCTATGATCCCTGGCTAAAATTAGAGTTGCAGTTATTCTTGATATTATATAAGACTATGTATCAAGAAAGGATATGAACTATCCACAATATAACCACAGTCTCTAGCAAGATACTATGTCTGGTTGGCCAATTACCCCTGTCTACCCAAACTTTAATTGACAATTTTTCCCTGAAGCTAAATTTTATTACTCTTCCAGAAAGTTTATTGTTTTAAAGTTGAACTTAATATGGGATACACTGTCTCAAAGACAACACAAGGGCACAAACAATAAAAGGAGTTTCATTTGTTGCATAAATATCGGCCTAAAAAAGTATAGTATCCTGTCTCATTTTTTGTATTTCTATATCATATTAAGTTGGGTAAGAAGTTCCACATTTTCTTCAGGCAAACTTCGTTTTCTTAAGCAGAAGTTTTCACTTAATACCAAATAACTGGCAAATGCCCCAATCTTGTCTGAACATGTGTAATTTTCCAGAAGAAACATCGCATGCTTGACCTTCTAGGAGAGCCTGACTGGATGCAGTGTCAGGGTCCTATTGGGAGCGTCTGAAGTGGAGAGTGCTGGAAGAGTGGGCACACCAGTGGTAACATTAGTATTTTGTTTTAAGACCAGGGCTGGGTTTCTGCTAGAGCTGCACTTTTCTCTGGGCTTGAATGGGCTGGGAAGAATTTCAGGCTGCATGGTGGAGTCTGAGCACTGTTGCTCTGCTTCTGTTCTTTAGCCATCTGTACAAGGCTGCTGGGCAGCATCTGGCTCTGGTGACTCAGGTCTGGGCTGTCTGCAGACCCTCAGCTGGAGCACAGCGCTGGACATATGTGTCCAGTTCCAACACCTGCTGGTCTCTGTTGGGACACAGTTTTCAAAGTTAGTCTGAGATTTTTGGACCTGAAGTCTCATCTTTCTCTGTGCTGAATTAATAACCACCTTTTTTTTAAAAAAACTTTTCTATGTTTGATTATATTTGAATTTTATACCGGAAAATTCTTTTCTTCTTATGCTGCTGACAGGACTGGATTCCATCTTTAAAACAACCAATGATATTTACCTTTTTAATCATGAATTTGTATAAAATGTCGACTTAATTTTACTTTCTTAACACTGAATGTGATTTTGACTTCCATAGCCACAGTGTAAAAATTAATAGACACTCACAACTCAGACTTTGTCTTTCTTTTATGGCCCCTCTTTTTCTGGGTAAGAAACTTATTAGGATTTGTGTCTAGTTGTTACCCGAAAGCCTCATGCAGTTATGGGGCAACTTCTAGAGTTTGTGATTAATTCATGATCCAGTGCTGGGGTTATGGGCGTGAGGGCTACACCTGCAATTGCAGAGAGTGCTGCCCTGAGGATCAGGCCAGTTCCTGGGCTTGGAGGCTTCTGTGTGGCTTCCCTGTGTTAGGCAGCCTCCGGTTAACCAGGTCCTGAGACCACTGATGCTAAAGTTTGCCACATAAATACCCACCAACTAGTTAGTAAGACACTAGTTGGAAGCCAGTACAACAAACCACAATGTAGCTACTTACTTATGACTGTGTTGGGCTAAATCCCTTCACTTCTATCATGAGTTTGGTAACTGAGCCTAGCACACTGCTTCCCACCTCACTCCTTCACTCAGCTCCTCAGAGCCACTTTTCTGACTCTGGTGACACTGATGGTTATTATAAGCACACGCGGGACGCAGCCTTCCAGCACGCACACCCTGCAGGCGAGGCTCACAACCTCGCTGCACCCACACCCAAGTTGCAGTGCTCGCTGTGACTGACTCATGTCCCCTCCCAGGACCCATCCCATGGCTTAAGTCTTTACCCAGTCTTGTTTCCTATTTTGCCTGATTTTCTTCTAAGGCAAATAATATAACCTTTCCAGATTTTGTTTTTGTTTTGTTTTAAGTGGATGTGGAAAAAAAAGGACATGCATAATTTGTTTCAGACTATTTTGTTGTCCATTTTTTGAGGTAGGAGTTTTAAGTACTGCTTTCTAATGTGCCCTCCCTCCACATCACTGTGCTCCTGAGACTGCGTAGGCTACGTAGTGCACATGACATGTCTGGAGCCCCCTATTCCCTAAGGTTCCTGGTCTGATACCCAGTCCATCACAATTTGATCAAAACTTACACCTCGCTGTTCCTCCCCCACCGACCCATTCTCAGAGGCTTTCCTCATGTGATCTTCCTCGCCATAAATGCAGCTCTTGTAGACCCTGCATATTTAATCCCACCCAATGTTCCAAGTCTCTACTCAGAAGACTGTTTCTTCCCTGAGGGGACACACACACTTGTATGCCTACACAGAACTCACTGCCTTTAATACTTGCAGTGTTACCCTAGTAATGTCCACGGTAGCCGAACCATGTTCCAGTGGCTTTGTGCTGCATTTAGCTCAAATCCCATCTCTGCCCCTGGCTTCCAAGCCCAGTTTAATCGGGCATCTGCCAACCTCTTCTCTATCAAGTCCTAATTGTTTTTTCCTTAATAAGAAATAAAGCAGAGAATTTGTCTTCATTTATCTAAGAGAAAGAAGTCCGCCAAAAGGTTTTCAATGAGATTCCTTTCACTATTTTTAACTCAGATGATATCGACAAAAATGAAAATGTGCCCACACAGTTCCTCAGACGCCATCTGGTGAGTTTCTCTTCTGTTCCAGAAGGTGGACATGGCAGTTGCTGTTCCTGCCTGACTCCTTGCCGAATGGAGGAGGGAAGGTAAGACTCCGCCGCTGTGATGAAGGCTTGGGCCCACTTATTCTCTCTTGCAATGAGGCGTGGGACAGAGCCTTTCACGTTCTTTTCCTGCCTCGTGTGGTGGTGCTAATATGCAATGATATTTCTTATTTGGGATCCTGAGGACTTTCACCATTTCCTAATCAATAGAGGCATGAATCAGTGAGCAGATACATTCTTCGGACAGAAAGTAGAACATAAGAATGTTACAGATGCTGAGCGTGGTGGTGCACACCTGTAATCGCAGCAGTTTGGAGGCAGAAGCAGGAGGATTGCTGTGAGTTTGAGGCCTGCTTGGGCCAGAAAGTGGTTCAAAGCCAGCCTGAACTATACAGTGAGACCCTGTCTCAATATGACAAAAAAGAACATCACAGAGTCACCTGTATTTCCTTTGTTCTTTACTGTGACTTCTGAGAACTACTCTTGGGATGCAGTAGCTGGGCTGTGAGCCGCTTGTGTGATTGTGCTCTAAAAGACAAGGCCAGACTTTCACCTCCATCACTCCCCGGGTTAAGAAAGAAAAGTGACTGGGTGAAGACCCAAAATCTCTGTGCAAGCCCATGCTCCAGCAGCCCCGCTCTGCGTCCTGAGCCCGGCCCCTGCCTGCGTTCCCCCACGTGCCCAGTCACACCCTCTCCTGTGGTCTCCTGTATCTCTCCTGGGTCCCTTCCTTCACCTGTGTTGCCTTCTCAAGCCTCGACCAGTGCCCAGTCCAAAGGACGTTTCTTCTTTGGTCTGTGTTCTAACAATCTGAATTTTTCTTTTTGCCAAATTTTTCTTAACAATTATTCACTATTTATTCACAATGTATTTCACTATATACATATTTTTAAAATTCCATCCCCATTGGCTGGTGGCCTCCCCAAGGGCTGGCCGTGTTCCCTGAGCTGCTGGATGTCCTGTGCCTCGTGCAGTAGCTGACACAAAGGCCACCAAGTGAATATGTGTTAAATGAATACTTCCCACTTTCAAAATTGAAGGCAATAGTTACTTTGAGTGCTCACCTCTTGCTTTCTAAATTACACTGTGCTATCTTTTTTTTTTTTTTTTTTTTTTTTTTTTTTTTTTTTAATGTATTTGGTACAGGGTCTCACCGCACAGCCTGGACTCATAGTGATCCTCCTGTTTTCAGCCTCCCCAGCACTGGGATTACAGGTGTGTGCCACCACACCCAGTCTCAGTGGCTGGCTCAGCGCACCTGGGGTGGGGCCTGTGCAACCTGTGGTGCCAGGGATTGGACTCTGGTCCCTGCACTTGCCTAAGCAGGCACGCAGTCCACTGAGCTAGCTCGCTGGCTCACTGAGCTATCTTGAAGGAACGAGTATCTTAAATCACTTCAGGGCTTTTAAAAATTAGTGTGTTTATTTATTTTTTTTTCAGAATTTCATATTTTCACAGCCTCTCTTAAATCTTGTCCTTCATTACACTATTAGTTGACAGATCCTTAAACATCAATTTAATTAGCAGGGAAAGAACCAGTGTCTTGGCAGGTGAGACTTATGCAGCTGGTGACTTCGTGAAAAGAAAGGTGTGGATGTAAACCAGGCGCTGCTCCTTCGCAAGGCCCATGTGGGTGGCCGCTGCTCACTGCACCTCTGTGCAGGGATATCTGTGTGAGCAGTGCGGACAAGGCGCTCCCGTGGACAGGGCACTACCATGGACAGGGCGCCTCTGTGGCCAGAGCACTCCTGTGGACAGGGCGCCTCTGTGGACAAGGTGTTCCCATGGACTGGGTGTTCCTGTGGACAGGGCACTCCTGTGGACAGGGCACTCCCATGGACTGGGTGCTCCCATGGACAGGGTGCTCCTGTGGACAAGGTGTTCCCATGGACTGGGTGTTCCTGTGGACAGGGCACTCCTGTGGACAGGGCACTCCCATGGACTGGGTGCTCCCATGGACAGGGTGCTCCTGTGGACAGGATGCTCTTGGGCCTCCCATTCCAGCCTGAGTCTGACCTTCCCAGCTGCCTCGCCCTTTGTCCACTGTAGTGGAGCCCGATGTTGACCAGGAGTGGCCAGCACCCTGTAGCGGTCACTGCCCGTGCCCTGTGACCCATGGCAATGCCTCCCCCACAGCGAGCTGGTGAAGGCCCATCTGCTGTGCCCCTCTGCAGTGACCATCCTTGCTTCCGTCTGTCTTTGCAAAATTCCGACTTTGTCTCCCTACTTGGATGTGTGGTGACCACTGCCCAGCCAGGGAGGGGAGTGGGGACATGCGCACCCAGGCACACCCTCCTGCTGCCCTTCTCGGGTCTGCCTGCAACACCAACTGAGGTGGGCTGGGCATTTGCTGGCTGTTGCTTTAGGGTTAGCATTTTCATTCTTTTCTGGTTTTGAGAAATTTTGTCTACTCTTTCAAAGGTGAGGCCAGCGGGGGCCATCCCTTTTCTGCCCCTGCTGTTGACCTGACACTGCAAATGCGTGGTGCTATGGCACTATCCTGTGCCCGGATAGAGAGACCTGATGGTAGGCCAGCATGAAAGGACGGCAGAGGGGAGGCAAGGGCCCCCAGGGCTGACCATTCATTAACGGAAGTGGCTGAATTTTAGTCTTGGGATCGCCTGTCTCTGGACTTGGAGAAAATCGAAATCACATGGTTGGGCTTGGCTGGGGGCAGAGGAAGGGGCGGGGCACGGACCTTTCACCTGCTCTCTCAGAAGCCCCACCACGTGCATGTGTAATGCTACATGACTGTGCCTGAATTAAGCATTCATGCTGGGGTGCCCCCTCCCCTTTTCTTATAGCTGGATAGAACAGCCTGCAGGAGCACAGTGGGGAATCACACTGGCTGTGCCTTCCAGCCCTGTGCCCTCTCCATCCTGGCTTCCTCTGTCTCCGCTGCCAGTGCAGCAGAGGCCTTAGCTTTGTGTCCCTGATCCCGGTCCTGCAGAGCCGCTGTGCATCTGGAGTGAGCTCTGAACAGCTTCGGGGAGTGTGAACGACATAGATCTCAGGGACCAGGCTTCCAGGAGCCGAGGGAGGGGGTGAGGGGGAAGCTTCCAAGAGCCAGCACTCTAAACCCACTTTTTACAACAGTTATTTTCAAGAAGAGAAGCTCGAATCCTTGTGGGGAAAAAGGCTGTCCAGAGTACAGGAGTTTCTTAGAGCAGGACAATGAGACAGAAGAGCACAACAGACAGAAAAAAGGGTGCTGCGACTCAGGCCCTAAGCCCACATCCCCGCAGCAGCTCACAGCCAAGAAACGTGGCTGAGCAGCTCCACCAGGAGTCGCGCACTCATTCAGGAGGGTTGCCATCCAGTAGGAGGGAATTTGCTTGACTTCTGAAGTATCTGAAGAACTGCATACACTTTTAGCAAGGCTTGGCCTTTGTGCTGATTCTTGATACACCTTCTAGTACCTGATGATGGCTTTCTTCCTTGGAGTCAAGGCAGAGTGAGAGGACATAGTGCTTACATACTGGCTAAGTAGGAGGTAGGAGAGGGAAGAATCATTCGTTTATTGGCGAGAGCATACCTATCAGCATCAGCTCCATGCCTGGGGTCGGTGCAAGCCCCGGGGAGACTTGTGGGACCGGGGCAGAGAAGCACCTGCCTGCACAGAGCGCAGACTTTGGTGAACAGGCAGGTGATAAAGAAGCAAATGAGCCGCGTTAGTCCAGAGCGAAGCACACTCACCTACAAAACAGGCTCAGCAGGGCAGGGCAGGGCAGGGGCTGCTTCAGGTCCTGGTCGGGAGGTTCTTGGTGCAGTGCAAGGCCCAGGGCTGAAAGGCCTGGGAGAAACAGTGTGCCAGAAGTTTTAATATGTGGTGGGAAGTCTCAGATAAGCAACTGTGGTCTGATTTACATTCCTGAAAAGTCAGTCATGTGGGTATAAAAGTGGAAAACTGTTAGGAAGAAAGCACAAGAATGAAGAACCAGAGTGATGGCTGTATAGTTAAAGATAACTCCGGTTTGGGAAAGGGAAACAGATCTTGAATTTATTTTTCTTAAATTTGTTTGTTTGTTTGTTTATTTGGTACAGGGTCTTGCTCTGCAGCTGGGCTCGTAGTGATCCTCCTGTCTCAACCTCCCCAGCACTGGGATTACAGGTGTGCGCCACCCTGCCTGGTTTTGGTAGCTGGCACTGTGAGCTGGGGTTCAGGGGGGTGGCATGGCATATGGTACCAGGGATTGAACCTGGGACCTTGCACTTGCCAGGCAAGCATTTAGACCAACAAGTATCTCCCCAGCCCACATCTTGAATTTATATTTAGCACTTTACTTCTTTTTTTTTTTTTGCTTGTTTGTTTAGGACAGGGTCTACAGGGTCTCACTGCATAAATTGGACTCACAGTTATCCTTCTGTTTACAGCCTCCCAAGTGCTGGGATTACTGGCGTGCGCTACCACGCCCAGTCGCATTTGCTGTCTCAGCACGCTCCGGGGAAAGGGCTGGCACAGCAAGCCAGGGGATCGAACTCCCAGCCCCTGCGTCTGCCTAAGCAGGCACTTTACTTCTTCAAAAGCAAATGTTTCTGCAAACAAGATGACGTACATTTAAGCACATCAAGTGCTGCTGTGTGCACTATTACTCCTTAGAGGCTCAGGCCTGAGGTCTGGGTTGTGTGTGCAGCACCCGCTAGAGCTGTACAGCAGGGCTGGGACCGTGAGGGGCGGAGTTTTCCCTGGGTGCTGGCAGGACCCTCGGCCCTCCGAGAGGCAGCCACTCCCAGCCTAGTTATCTGCTGCCAAGCCGGAACTCAGATGCACTGCCAGAGATTTAATAACCTGATGTTTCAAAATGTGAAATGTCCTGGTTTTTAAAAGTTGGCAACTAACTGAAATTAACTAAACAAAGCAAAATGAAACACTGTAAGGATCCAAACCAAAAAGAAAAAGAGCGGAAGAGGGCCAGGGCCTGAGCACGGAAGGGCTCCCGCCGTGCTACCTCCACCGTGGGGCTGCTATTGGAAACACTGATTGAGATATTTAGGTAAAAGCCATAAATCTTCATTGTTATTCAAGTGGGGAAGTGAAAATATCCCAGGGCTCTGTAGACAGTGTGCAAAGTGGTCGCTGCAGCTGTGGCCGGGTGACTTCAGCTTCTGCGTCCTTTGCAGCCTGCAGACCCTCTCTGGGCAAGCCCAGGAGGAGAAGCCAGACTCCCCCACTGACTCCAGGTCTGTGTCAGCAGATGCCAGAGCCAGTGGCTTGAACAGCTGTGTACAGTTTGCACCAAGAGCTCCATAAGTATGACAGACACCCAGCATGCTCTGAGCCCCAGGAGGCCAATTACAGCAAGGAGGCCAAAGAGGACAGGCCCTGCGTGGCCACCACACTTCGGGGGCTGCAGGCCAGGCTGTTTTTCTATTCTCTCCTCATCAAAACCTAGGCCGTGGGTTGACGGTTAGTTACCCGTAGGTTTTGGTTGAAATTTTAGCAGAGGTGTTTTGGAGCTGAGCATTTCCTGAAGAGGAAATGTTGCTTAGATGTGAAGCTCATGCATGATCTCATCACTGTAGGAGCCTTTCCGAGAGACTCGTCCTCCACCTTTCACATGTCACTCATCTGTCAAAGATTTGCAGCAACATATTCTTTGAACAGAAACTGCAATGAATAAAATGAGTTAAATGTGCTAAAAAATGCTCATGTCACATGACAGATTATTTGTAACCTCTTTCACATGAAGGAAGCATTCTCAGCTCACAGGGTTTCAGGGCAGAAGACGACCCCTTCATAAAGAAACTTTTACTTCACTTCTGTGTTGACTATCTTGGATATTTTTAGTTCTTTAGCAGAGTTTTCTTGTGTCTTTGGATTAGATTTGTAGAGTAATATACATTTTATTGTTAGCTGCATAAAGTTGGAGCAATCCATGGGGATAAATGAACAAACGGTCAGAATGTGTTCTCCAATAAGAATGGAACTGCCAGTTGCGATGGCTGGTGTGAGGGCCACTTGCGCAGCCTGGGATCTGGGTCACACTAAAGGCAGCAGGAAGAAGAAAAGGAGGAAGGATACTGAAGGTGCAATTTTACCTACTGGAAAACAAAATACGTTCAAAACCTAAAGATTGATCTAATAATTACTTTTACTTTGAGTAAATATTTTTCTTATGCTAAAAGCAGTAAATTTAGCGAATAAAGAGCAAAGTTCTCAAATCAAATAATTATAGTATTTCCAAACTTTTATGGTTTCTTGTTCAGTTGTTTCACGTGATTTTTACCAACACCTGTATACCTTTGAACTTACAGCCAAGCGATCCCAGGAGATCAGCTGTGGGCAGAACTCCGAAGTGAGAGCATTGGCAGGTAACTTGGATAACTAGAAACCATCTTCTCTCAGTTACCTGCAATTCACACTTGACAGCATGAGAAGCTGTGCTTATGCTGAGACACTGGAGCACACAGTGGAGGTAGGATGGAGACCTGACCTGCCCTCTTCAGGGCAGAGAACCACCCAGCCCTGAGGCCAGGGCTCTCAACTCCAGGAAACTTCCTTCCACAGTTGACAGATCCGTTCTTTCTCTGTTATAAACTGAGTCCCAGCCTTCCTTTTGCTACCTGCTGAAATAACAAGAACAGGCAGTAGTTCTCCAGCCTCGGGTTGTTAATTAAGCTCGATTGGGGTCTGGGAGGAAGTCCCGGTCACCTGACCTGAGCCTTGCTGAAGCCACTCCACGCCTTTCCAGCCAGCACACAGGGTTCCTGTGGGTGGCGACCTCTCAGCCCTAGGAATCTGGAGTCTTAGGAATATGGGTCTTTAGGGGCCCCCAGGTGAGCATGCGACCCAGTCCCAGTCCTGGAAAAGGAGAGGAAAGAGAAGTTCCTTGGAGAAGGGCCTCTCCTGAGACGCTGCAGCTGCCCGTCTGTCCTGCGATCGCAGTAGGTGCTGGGGCACAGAAAGGGCACGATTCCAGGAACATTAATGAATGCCTGATGCTGTTGCACTTCAGAGGGACTCCCAGACTTATCAAGTGAGAAAACAAACTTCTGTACATGAGAAATAGTCTAACTTGGCCTTACAGCTAAAAGCATTTTTACTGATCTATCAAGCAAAAAAATCACACTAAAGAGAAGACAGGAACAGCAGCAACGTTGGCTGAGTCACTACATCCCATTTCTCTTCTGCCACACACAGTCCTAAGTAAGAGGTCCAGACACTGGTGTTGCTTCTGCAGTGCTGAGGTACACAGATGTGCCCCACGGCTGACAGGTGACAGTGTTAGGTGCTGAGCCACTCTGTGATTACCACTCTGAGATCTGCTTAGATCAACTCTGAAAATCCGCTTTTATTTGAAGTGGGGCAAACAAAATGATATTGATGAAGTGTCATGGAAGAATGTTCTGCAGTGATAAAATCTAACAGAAGTATAAAGGCTTCTCCTGCAGTCCCTCCTCCCTCCAGACTGTGATTGTTCTACATTGTTGTGAATCTGCCACAGTGATCACTGGTTTTTTGCTCCATTGCTGCATAATCTTTGCCATGATTATTTTGGCGGTACAGTGCCCATGATCAATAGCACTAAATCTGAGAAAAGCACAGGTGCAGAGAACTTTTCCCTCATCCAATATGTAAGGAGAATTCCTATTAATTTAATATAAAATGACACTATATCATCTCAAGTGCAATTGAATGGAAGGCTGACAAGACAGGAAAAACATGAAAAAGATCTACTACCACCATATTAAACAGGAGATTTTCATTTATAAATAGAAACCAAGAAGCAAAGCAAAGTTGGCTTTTCCAACTCTTGGCATACAAAGAACAGTCATCGATGAGAGGGAACACTACATACTTGAGAAATAAAAAGAGTGAAAACTGATTTCCTGTGTTCCCGTGGTCATTACAAGAAGCCAGATTTTAGAGACACAAGGCAGAGCCACATGCTGGGCATGCACTCATGTGGAGACACAAAAGCACAGCCACTCTGTGGCGTGCGTGTGGCTCACAAGCTGCAGTTGTCTTTTCCGCTTCACCCTGCAGTTCCCAAGTCCAGCTGCTTTTGACTCTCCCCAGAGCATTTATTTTTTAAATGGCATTAAATTTCTGCCTCATTTGTACTTAGACTCCATGCTCCCACCAGTCGCTTGATAACGAAACGATATATTTACAGACTCTGGTATTGCATTTTGGCTATTAGAACTGGGTTTATTAATAGGGTTTTTTTTTTTTTCCTTTAAGCTATAATGGAAAAAGACAGATGGAGAGAGCCATTATGGCTGGGAATGTGGAATATGTTTCCCCATAGAAACATTGGTAAAACAATCATGCTGGAGGGTAGCCGCTTTCAGGAGACATGTTAGTTTCTGGTAAATTTTTATAATATCCTAGATTAGCAAAACTGTGCACTGATACTTTGAAGCTGAGCTTCACAGCTAGGCATGTGTTACGTCAAGGAGCTGTCTTAGCTCCTTGCTTGCTGCTGGGACAGAATACTCACTGCCTGCAAGCTAAACGGGGAAAGGTTTGTTTTCACTCAGTGTCAGCAGTTCAGTCCATAGTTGGTTGGCTCCAAGGCAGGCGGCAAGACAGCACAGCAGAAGGAATGGCAGGGGAAAAACAGGCCAGGCTTGGCAGGCAGGAGACAGCATGGCCTTCTTCCTTCCTTCTCAGCTACGAGACTGCTGGTGGCATCACGTATATCCAGGGTGGGCCTTGCATCTTCAGTAAATCTGTCACCCACCCCCAGAACCAGGCTGAGCCGATCAGTGGACCAGGCCCATGTCACACCATGATGGGTCATTCCCAAAAGCCCACCAATGAGAACCTGAGGGCTCTGGATCCTAGCCGGAGCATGTATCTGCTCAGAAGGGGAGACTTGAAATCCATCTGCTCCACTTTCTCTCCTCCAGTAATAGTTGGGCTATCATTTGTACTTAGACTCCAAAGGGCCATGGCTAAAATTTGCTACTGCGTGGTGGCCACATCCATAAGCGGTTGGACCCAGAGGGTGCTCTGCAGGTCCCTGTGGCTCTCCCGTGGTCAATGTGGGAGCCCACCCCGCCTCCCTTCACAGTTTGCTCCCAGCCACAAGGTGGGGGGCTCTGATCACCTAGCACTGCTGCCCTGGCTCCTCAGTGGAGAGCCCCCAGGATGGGCCTGCCTGATGCTCACCTTCTAAAGTTGTGACCCCAGATGGTCCTTGTTTCTTTACAAGCCACTGTCTCTGGTGTTTGTTGCAGTGACAGAGCTGGCTAACAAACCCTTTGAGTAAGGCTTGGCTCAGCTAGTGATGCAGTGGGAAACCTACACTCGCCATGGGCTTTGGGGCAAGCTCGCTCAAATGTTGGTGTCTAATTTTCTTATAAAAAATAAAAAAGGGCTCATGATGTCAGAGTTTTGTGACAGTTGCATGAGTTAATGCCTCAGAAAGACCTTACAGGATGTTAACACTCCAAACACTTCTCCATTCCTCCCGCAAGGTCAGACTCACTGTCATGTCAATATCCAGGGAATCACTTACAACTGCCCCCATCTGGCATAGCTACTTTGCTTTAAGTGGTTTAGCTGAAGGAAAGAGAAGCCACTGGGGTCAGTCTTGAGAAGCCCAAACATGCCAGCCAGCGGTGGCACGCAGCCCCTTCTTCTGTGTACACTAGGAGAGCAGAGCCCTGCACAGACTTCCACCCATCTGAGGATGGAGGGGAGGTGGGAGAGATGCTGGGGTCTCTTGTCCTGATGTGACCCTCCAGCCTGCCTCAACCACCTGCTCTTGTCTCTGTCCTCGGACCTGTGTTCACTCCTGAAAGCCCCACTAATAAGAGACGACCATGTGAGGGGCCGGTTTCTATTGAACATAAAATTTGGAGATGGGGAATATGCCAACATATAACAAGAAAAAGTAGAATTAATCATTAGAAGATTGTTTTAAACTGAGCTGTCTCTCCCTCTGCAAATATTTCTGTATTTCTTCTACTTAATTTTTCTCTAAGACTTTCAAAACACCAATTTTAACTTTATTCCAAATCACTTGTAAATTATCATTAATATATTGTGCAGAACATTTTGTTTCTTAATTTTCTCTTTCCAATCCATGCATAAGGACCTTACCATCACTTAAAAATATTAATATATCCATTGCACTGCTTTGCAAAATAGTAGACTAGGACAGAGGAATTGAAATCAGAGTTTATCTTTATGTAGCTTGAAGCACATGACCTTCCATGCACACTTAGATGTTACTGTTTTTATCTAATTCTGTAGACAAGGAATCCAAAGCCAGCCTTATTTCTTAAATTTTTATTTTATTTTTTATGTATTTGGTACAAAGTCTCACCCTGCAGCTCAGACTTGTAGTGATCCTCCTGTTTTCAGCCTGCCCAGCACTGGGATTACAGGCATGTGCCACCACGCCCAGACTCTGTGGCAGGTTCAGGGCACCTCGGGGCAGGGCCAGCATGGCCTGTGGTGCTGGGGATTGATCTCCAGCCCCTGCGCTTGCCTAAGCAGTAGCGTGGTCTGCTGAGCTGTCTCGCTGGCCCTCCAGCCTTCATCTAGTCACTCGTTTCTGTGTTTCTAATATTGTGTTAAGGAAGAAGGATCACATATAAATTAAATGTAAATAACATTCAGATCTACAAGTAGGTCCACTGAGAAGCTATCCAATCAAAACCAGAAATAGCAACTACTGCGGTTGAAAACACCTGGAGCAAGGGTGCGTGTGCTTGCTCCTCTCTCGCCGTCTCCGGCCTCGTGGACACGCTGCAATCACTGACAACATGCTGGGTCGTCGGCTCGCTCCCCCTTGCACGGTTCACCGTGCTCCCTACTCAGTGCTGACGGCGTGGCCTTGAGGAAAGCTGACATTTCTGCTTTTCTGTCCATCAGGAATTGATGAGTCCATGTCAAATGCTCCTAGTTAGTGTATGATGGCACTAACACTGTTGTTTCTCCTTTCTTTTGGAAAGTTTCAAATTATTTGGATTTTTGTTTATTATTTTTAAATATTTGGGAAAATTCAACATATTTTGTGGCATAAGGTTAAAGAATTTTGGAATGTTATGTTCTGCTCTTATTACTCTCCTCAAATTCCTAAAAGATATTGAGCGATTTTTCAAATTTTTCTCATTCTCTAAAACTTCACTTTAAATTTGGGGTAATGCCTAGCTTATACAGATAAGAATACAATAAGGGAGAGACTATTTTAAAGGGCACTTAAAGGAATTTTGTAATATGCAAAATTTAAAGATTTTTATATATACGTTCTAATTATGTATCACTATATATGAATCTTAATTGAGTTCAATGTAAGAGGACTTTAATTTATATTCCAACTAATCTTAATCACAAGAAAAAGTTAATCAAAGCAGAAATAGTTTTATTTTAAACGTTATTCATATGCATAAAATAAATTTTCTAGAAGTTTATCATGAAAAATGATACTTAGAAAATATTTTTATTTCATTCAAAATCTGTTAAAGTACATGGTTGTGTTGCTGTGACCTTTGCAGTAGTAGGCATCTCCCGTGGACGGCTTCCGTGTGGCCCGAGCACGTCGACCTCCTGCTCCCCTCGTTCCTCTGCACAGTCGGCGGCTTCCCACCCCGAGGCTCCTGCTCCAGTCATGGTGTGATTTGGTCTAGACCACTGCTCGTTGCTCGTATTAGCCTAGCTTGCTAGAGACTCTCTAAGCCACACCATTCAAGTGATGTGGTTACTGTGCCTTTACTCCTAACCTTTACATGTTCCAGAGAGCTAAGAGTCATCTTGTTTTTCTTTACTTTAATTTTTATTATATATAAATGGATGCAGCACACAGCAGAATGAATTTTGGGGCCGAAGAGTAGAAGGCGAAGGAGAAGGAGGGAAGGAGCAGAGGAGGGGAGGGCAGGTTCTCCCCAGGAACCGTGCGCCTGAGGCGGTGTGTTGCAGCTTCCCGCAGGGAGGGAAGCCGCGCTGTCCCGCAGCCCGGGCGTGGCGGCTCGAGCCAGGGCGCTGTGGAGCCGCACTGCGCACTCCCGCGGGCACACCCCGCCGCAGGTGTGCAGCTGGTCGGTTGCACGCCCGGCCCGTTGGTGCGGGGTCCAGAGATTTCTCTCCTGCCTGCCAGCTCGATGCCTCTGCCCCATTCTCTGGGCGACTTTCTCAGCTGAACCTTCCCACTCGTCAAGTACCTTTATATGCACTCTTACATCTTTAATTTCCAAGAACTCTTGTTTACCCAGGTTTGTGCTGTCTTCACGAGCCCCGAGGACGCTGATTGTCAAGCTTTCTTCTCTCATATTGGTTTGCTTACCCCATGTCTTCCTTTGTCCTCCTTTCTTTCTGTTTAAAAACCCATTCCCAGGAGAGCCTTCATTCAGACATCTGGCGATTTTGCTTGTCGGCTCCTCCGTGAGGAGCGACCCCAAGCGCCGGGCAGAAGGCCCTGGGGGGCAGGGGCGTTGCTGGCCTCCGGCTTCACAGCCTCGTCGAGGCGACAGGAGTTCCCTGAAGAACTTCTGGTTCGGAATCTGTGCTATATTCCCCGGTCACCGTCATCGTCCCCTGATGAATTCCTCCAGTCTTCCTTGGAGGACTTTTAGACTTCTAGGAACGTTCTTTTCTGAATTTTTCTGACAGCACTTGGAGTGGGGCTAAGACTGGGGGGGTACCTGCTCAGTCGTCAGTATTTTCCTGCGAGTTGCAGAGCCTTCAGTTGGTCTTTTATGCGCCAGCCTGTCTGGATTCACTAGACGTGGAGATTTGTCTCCCAACTTCATAAACATTGGGAAGCTTGATACAGTTGTGCTCCCCTGTGCTTCTTTCATTATTGGTTATAGAGCTGATTTGGCTCCTCGGACTTCGCAGATTAATCCTTGACCTTTAGCTCTTTCTACTAAAGAAACCGTGCACCTCTGTGAGTGCAAGGTAGAAGGGACGTAAGCATCAGCCCTTCCTCTCTGCTCCTTTTGCAGGATTTGCGTCCTCTAAAAAAGACCAGAGGATGACAACTGTGTGTAAGAAGAAAAAGTAAACACAGAAGAAGAGGGATGGACAGGTTTTTGGTGGCAGTGAGCTCCAGCATAGGTTCCCTAACTCCATAAGGGACCTTTATATCCTTAGCTACATGTGTCAAGAAATTATCATTCATTTCCCTAAACATCAGTCAAATCAGGCTTCTTCTTCCCACTGAGAGAATCCTGACGAGTCCCCCAAAGAACCAACAATTTCTTGGTACTAAGAACACGAAAGTGATTTTCATCAATATAACGAATAAAATTTTTGTATTGCCTCACAAATTAGTCATTTAAATGAAATGACTATCAATGACTATTTGAGTATTTTTCCTGTTAAATAAAAAGTGGACCTCAAATACATAGAATAGTTTCTACTAATCTCTACAAATATAACTGCATTAAAAAGTTTTCCATCTCAACTTTTCTTCCCTTACATAAATCCTCATGAACTGAATTTAATGAATGGAATTTTTCAAGGTTAAATTTTTCTGTAACTCTTTCTTAAGATTGTGGTGCCAACTTGTTTTATCTTCAGAAGTCAACATAATTTGACATGAAATTATTAAATTCAGAATTACTACACAAACAGTAAGGTTCAGTGTTCATAGTAAGTGGTAATTCCATAAATAAGCTATATAATCTCTATTCCTATAATCTTCTAAATGTTGGGAGCCAGCTGAAGCTGAAATTAATCCTGTGTGGGAGAGCAGGATGAGGCCTCACTGCCTTTGTAGTCACACTAAAGTGAGCCCTTTCTACATTTTCTTAAGTTACTTAGAAAGACAACCATGAGACGAACTGAATCTGGAGTAGAAATAAAAATGAAATTAATCAACTTCACTCTCCCCTAGAAGTGAGGCTGCAGCCTCCCGGTAAGTGTGCGTCGCTGCTGCTCAGGTCTTCGGAAGGGAGCCGCTTCGCCAGCCCAGAGCTCACTATTCCCAGGAGGGAGCTGTCGCTGTGGCTTCATTTAACTCCCAACATGCATCTCCTCCCTCTTCTCCGCTCTTGTATTTGTACTCTGGGAAATCTACCACCGTGCACACAAGCACACCCACGAGCTTCCCTTAATGCCACGTAAATGCTCCCAGTTCACACCTGGGTGTCCGTAAGTGCACCCCCTCTGTCACACTTAGTGGTGTCACGGGTGCAGATCACCCCTTTCAAGTGCTGCGCCTGGACTGCCCCACTGCCTTGTAGCCCAGCAGGCTGGCTTTTTAGGTAGTGTGAAGCTCTGGCCTGAGTCTCAGAAGTTAATCTTGAAAGTGGGCCTCGGGAAACCACTGGTGTTTTCCCCAATCTCATCAGCATGTGGCATTAAATAGGAGACACGAACACGCAGAAACTTTCCCAGAAAAATCACTATTGTAGGAACATGATTTAACGCAGGCCAAGCAAGTGTGTAAATAAGGCACAGAAGCCCTTGACTTGGCTTTCCCACTTTCCACTGATTATACCAGCTGGCTTTTCTATGTCTGAAAATAAATAAATTAGTAAAAGTTTGTCAAATGTTCTCAGTTAGAATGTGTGCCATTTGTGAGCCACGCGTGTGCAGAAGAATTTACCTTTGCACACAATTCCAGTGCCTAACAAATAAAACTAGGCAGGTGGTTTTGTAAGCATGGTGCCTATGCCCGCCACACTGGATAAGACAGGCCACGGCTGCTGACTTTATTTTAAAATTATTAGAGCAATTATGGGGCAGAAGATGTGTGCTGAGCTTGACAACAGGACCAAGAATGACTCAGTAAAAACCACATACAAATAGAGTAAAGATCATATACAAATAAAGCAAAGAGCGAATAAAAAGCAGCTTCCCTGGACAAAAAGAACTAATCTTAGCTTTTTACTTTATGTAACGCTCTTAATATGATTTCATTCTGGAGAAATTCTCCACTTCTATCCTAATACTGTAGTGCTTTTTCCTATTTTGGAAAATGCAATGAAACAAAAGAATGAAATAAAAATATAAATGTCATAAAAGAGGAGGGCAAATGGTGTAGTTGTTCGCCTAAAATGCTCAAGAGAAGCAAGCTAATGATGGAAAGCCATTAATATTCAGTAAGTATGCTGGTATTATTTTTATTTTTATTTATATGGTTGTTATAGGGTCTCACTGCACAGCTCGGACTCGTGGTGATGCTCCTGTTTTCAGCCTCCTCAGCGCTGGGATTAAAGGTGTGCGCCACTATGCTTGGACTCTGGCCGGCTCAGTGAGTCTGGGGGTGGGGCTGGTGCAGCATTTGGTGCCGGGGATTGAACCGCAGTCCTGAACATGCCTAAGCTTGCCTAAACAGGCATTAGTATACTAGTTTTTTAAAGTAAACCAAAAAAGTCAATGACTTTCATATACACACCAAAAACTTGATTAGAATTATACAGAAAGAAAAATTACACTTGACAATTTAAATCAACCATCCAAAATCAGAGATAAACTTTTTTTTTTTTTTTTTGCAATATTGGGGATTAAACACAGAGCCTCAAATATACTAGACAAGCACCATCTCAAGCTGTTTTTTAATTTTTATTTTTGAGACAAGATCTCCCTAAATTGCCCCTGCCGATCCTGAACTTGCAATCCTCCTGCCTCAGCCTCAAGAGCATCCGGGACTACAGGTTTGCACTACCATATGCAGGAAAATGCTATAAACCCTTTAAAAACACAAAGACACTATGCTGCTGAGGAGCGCAGTATAGAGAAAGATATATTTTTTGCTAGAACTCAAGTTTGCAATGACATCATGAATTCACAGTGACTCCAATTAGCATAGTGGTCTCATGAAATAAGAAAAAATAATTTTAAATTTTATGAAGCAGATGACTGGATACATCGGCTTAGTGAAAAAAATCTGAAAGGAAAGAGTAACAGTACAGATAGTTTTGCCAAATACTGAAACACACTACGAAGTAGTTAAAACAGGGTTCTGGACCAAAGATGGAAAGAGAAATGGCACACATCAGAAAAATCTAAAACTGGATGCAAGAACATTTGGGAGTTTAGCATATCTGTGGAGGAAAGACTGATTAGTCAATAAATAGTGTTTTGATGACTGGCTAGCCATTTGGAAAATAATTAAGCTAGATTTCTACCTCTCTCATTATACTAAAATAAATTCCAGATGGATAAAAAATTTTGAACTGAAACCATAAATGTAGTTTAAAGAGAACTTGGATGAATGTTTTTAATAAATTTAGAATAGAAAAGGCTTTTTAAAACTGACACAAGACATACAAGTCAAATGGAAAAGACTGATAATTTTGATTTCACAGAAATGAGAGTGTTCTGTATATTTAAAAAATAATAAAGCAAACAATTCAACATGGAAAAAATGAACATGACAAATATGGTAGACAAAGGACTAACATTTTTAACACGTACTTGTGAACCTCTTAAAGATCACCAAAAACAAGTAACGAAGACTCGGTGCACAATGGGCGAACGCGCCGCCGGGCTGGCGCAGACACGGACGCTCAGCACTCGCCCCGTGAGCGCACACCCGGCCCCGCTCGCATTCGACGAGTGCGAGCAGGAGTGCCCACAGGTCTCTAAAGGCAGCCAGCTGGGCTGCACTGTGCAGGGCTCAGCTTTGCCCAAGCAGGCAACCAAGAAGGCAAAGTGCTGCTGCTGAGGGTCGGGGGAGAGCTGTGAACTCTCGCAGGGGCAATCTGACCTACTCATCCAAGCACGGCACCGTTTCTATTCACCTAGCGATGGCACTTGGCAATTAAAATATGCTCAAAATTACACCCACAAAGACTTCACGTTAGCCACAGGCAAAGTTACAGCCGTGCTGCTGACGAGACACTCCCGCGCCGCTGGGCGCCGGCCGGGCCAACGCGGCCACCCGAGCATCCTGCTCTGCCTGTGGGGGCGCTCCCTGTCCAGCGCTAAGGTTGACACCCATTTTTTTCTAATTTTATTTTATTTTATTTTGAAGAGTAAAAACAGAAGTAAGAACAAATAAAAAGACAGGAATAATAGATATAATAAAACAGAAAGAAACTGAACTTAAGGATTAGACAATGAAGCTGAGAGACGGAGAAAAGGTAAGAAAAGGGAGGGGAACATGCACGTGCATATACAGGACAGTGGGGTTGACTGTGCTGACAATTCCCATCAGTTTTTTAAAAATAGCAGTTAGTGTTTAGAATTTCCACCTTGACGAACTCCATGCTGATATCTGTGATCTGAGCAACTACATCAAGGACAGAAGTGAGTAATACAAAACCCAGGGTTGAATCTCTTTCATCTTGGTCTTCTAAATTGACATCTATTTTTATTGCTCATTACCAATAAGGATTTTAAAATATTTTAATGTCATCTTTGTAAATAAGAATGCTCACTGGGGGGCCTGCCCCTTAGCTCAGCTGTTTAAGTGCCTGCTTAAACCAAGCAGTCAGGCTCAGGATGCTGGTTAGATCCCCAGATCCTCAAGCCTTGCCAGACTTGCCCTGGAGGCATCCCGAGTCAGCAAAAAAAAAAAAAAAAAAAAAGAGGAATGTTCGCCGAAGTTTTCTGAAAATATTGAAATAGTGACTACTAGACAAGCAATATTGGTGGGCCTACCGCGCGCATGCAGCAGCGGGCTCTCTGTTATCATTAAAAGCTCCAAAAGGTTCGCCATCCCTGGACTGTAGCCATTAACAGGTCAGCTGCATAATTAGTGTAACTTTACCAACACTATGAAATATTATGCCACAATTTTAAAAATCTACGTGAAATGACATGGAGGTATTGCTAAGTTTAAAAGCTGTGTTGTAGAATGTCGTGTGTGTTGTAACTGCTTACATACTGTATATTAAGAATTATTTAATAAGAGATATTTAAAACATGCTCAAAAATTGCTCGGAGGATACTGAGCAATGGTACCTGTAAGTGATAGGAGAGTCCTATACTTCTCTGCTTCCACACCATTCCATGTTTCTAATTTTCCTATTCAAATGATTATGGATTGCTTAGGAAATAACCTCTTAATTTACATGAAATTTTTTGCTACAACACTGATGCTTTGACTCCTCTTTAATTAGGAGTCTTAAATTTTTGTTACATGAACCCCTTTAGCAGCTAGAGAAACCTATGAAACATTTCTTATAAAAATGTTTTATTTTGTTTGGCAGAACCAGGGATTGAACTCAGGCCCTTGCACTTGCCAGGTGAGTGCTTATTCTACTGAGCTATTTCCCCAGCCCCTTTTGTTTGTTTGTTTGTTTTTGTTTTTAATTTTTTATTAATTTTAGGGGGCCGGGGAGATGGCTCAGTAGAATAAGTGCTTACCTGGCAAGTGCAAGGGTCTGAGATCAATCCCCAGTTCTGAAAAAAAAAAAAAAAAAAATCAATTTTAATGAGAAATAAATAGTAATGAGACAGTTTCAAAGCAGGTTGGTAGGACAGTTACAATAATTAATACATTGCATTTTTTGGTCTTCATAGTAGTTTTTCAGAGTACAAGATGGAGACATGATATCTTGTTTATGTTTCGTTTTTTAATTTTTTTGTGTGTGTTCAGGGTCTCACTACACAGCTCAGATTCATAGTGATCCTCCAGATTTAGTGCTGGGATTACAGGCATGTGCCACCATGCCCAGACGCCATCGCCAGCTCAGCACGCTCGGGGGTGGGACCAGCACAGCATGCGGTGCCAGGGATCAAACCCTGGCCCCTGGGCTTACCTACGCAAGCACTTAGTCCACTGAGCTACATCACCGGCCCGCAAATATGGTTTTAAATGGAAAAATAAATACTTAGAAGAAAAGGAAACCAATTAATTAGAATATAGTTATCAAAATATTTTAAAATTGTGATAAAAGAAACATTTCTTTTCCGACACATTTGATAATTATCATGATTCCAAAGAAGTAATAGGCATACATGATGCTTGCAAATATCTTCAAAGTTATATGACGTGAAAATATATCGCCTGGTCTCCATTACAGATTGAGATGCTACTGACAGGGCTACAGCTCAGCGCTTCCATTCGCGAGTGGAAATGCTGTCTTTATTAAAATGTCTGTGATCCGCATCGAACACCCTCCGCCAAGGAGTCGGCACCGCACACCTCGCTCTTGGCGCTTCCACTGCGGCCCTCCGCTCCCTGCTTTGTCCTCCCCTCCGCACACCCTCCCTGTAGCTGCGAAGTCTGGTTCCCTGTTTCTCATCACCTTTCTTGCTTTTTCAACTATTTACACTTTTGTTTCCTCACGCAAGACAAGCGCTGTGACATTTCACCTGCGTCTGATTTGCCTCACTGAAGCCGTGGTCTCAAGGCACCTCCATGTCCCCTCAAGTGACCCAAGCCTGTCCTCCTTTATGGCACCATGGGACCCACTGCATGTGTGCCACACTCTCTGCATCCATTCATCTGCTTTGTTTTGTTTTTCCTTTTGTCTTTTTGACTTAGGGTCTCACCACGCAGCTCAGGATGGCCTTGAAACCACTCTACAGCCTGGCTGGCCCCACCTTGCAGTGGTCCTCCTGCCTCAGCCTTCTGAGACCTGGGATTACAGGCATGGGCCACCATACCTGGCCTTTATCCACCCATCTGTTGATGGACATATACCAGTTCTAAGATTTAGCTATCAGGAATTATACTGCCACGTCAATGGGTCTGTGCATATCATGGTAATGCTTGTAACTCTGTGAGGAAGATACCGAGATGAAGTACAGCTCCGTGGAATGGACTTCTAGCTTCGGTCTTCTGACGGATCGCCGCCTGAGTTCCACAGTGATTCTACTAGCTTATGTTCCCCCACCATGGGAAAAAGGTTCCCCCTCAAGTTTTGCTAGCATTTGCTGTTCTTTGATTGCTTAATGGTAGCCAAGTGGATAGTGGAGTAAGCTAGAGTCTCGGTGTTCTTCTGATTTGCATTTATCTCATGGCCAAAGATGGTTCGCATTTCTTCGTGTATCGATTGGCCAATTGTACCTCTTTTGAAAGGACCTAATAATGTCAGTCCCCCGGTTTTACTGGTTTTGTTTCTTTGGGGGAGTCTAATTTTTAAAATTTCTTTATATGTTCAAGGAATTAGTCTGTCTGGAGAGGAGTGGGCAAAATGTTACGAAGGTTCCTTTTTCACTGTTGGCTGTTTCCTTTGCTTTACAGAAGTTGTAAAATTTGTTTGTTTCTGATGGCATTTCTTGTGTAATTAGGTTTCTGCTCAGAAAAATTCTTCCCATGCCTAGGTCTTTAAGAGCTATCCATAATTTCCAGCAGATTCAGGGATGCTACTTTCACATCTAGATCCCAAGTTGGGATCTTACATGAGGCCCGAAGTAATGTTTGATGAATTTTATTTGAGTGCAGAGTGAGAGGTACCCATATAGATTCATTCTCCTGTGTGTGGATGACTAGTTTTGCCTGCACTATTCATTAAAGAGGTGATCTTTCCTCCAGTGTGTGAGTTTGCCCCTCTGTTGGAGAGGAGATGGCTGAGGTGCCTTGCGCTCTTTCTGTACCCTAAGTCCTCCTCCACTGACCCAGCCGTCTGCTTCTGTGCTAGCCCCATGCTGAGTTCTATACATGAACACTTTGGAGACATTCCAGATTAAGAGGCTCTGCCACTCACAGCTGGGTCTGAAGATTCGATCCTTTCACTTGAATCAAGGCCTGTGCCATGCAGTATACTACGCGATCTGTTATTTAGACATGGGCACTGATCTGTAGTGGAGAGGGGGGGAACGGCTCAGAAGCGATCCCCAGCCGTCGTCTTACATGAGGCCTACAGCGATGTTCACACCGCACGGGCTCCACTTTGCAGTGCACACGGAGCTGCAGTTTCTCCTTTCTCCTGGACTCCACGCACGCCCATGCCCTCCACGCACGCCCTTCATCTGCTGCACGAATGCTGGCTTTCCTCCCACCTTTCTGCCCTGCGCTGCACTGCCCTTCCGCTGCTCTACTTGCTAATCTTCCTACACTTTCAGACGGTCCCAAGCTTTTCTTTAATGCCAGCTGCTGATCTTGGTTTCAGTGCTAGCTGAAATGAAACTCTTCACTGAATATGTGTTCACTCAGAGCTTTAAAGGCCAATTACTTTGTTTCATTTTCTGCTCTTGCTGCTGAGAAGTATGGTGCCCTTCTGATTCCTGAGCCTTCAGAAGAGACCTGCTGGGTTTGCTGTTTCTCTCACCAGGCACTTTTGGGTCTTTCTAGGCACTGTGTACTCAGGAGCTTCTCAAGATTATGTTGTTTTTCATCTTATCTTGTTGATTAGGAAACTGACTCAGAGAAATGAAATAGATGGCCTTTGTACAGCTCACGTCTAGAAGCAGGAGCCACACGCGGGCTAATTCCAGAGGCGTGTACTTTACGTCACACTGGATTAGGGTTAACAAGGCTCTGAGGGCCTTGAGAGCTCATGTCACCTAGTTACCTGCTCATTGAGCCGTTTGCCTTCCTCTCCATTGGCTTCATTTTCCCCCAAAGCAGTTATTTCTCTGAAGAATTACACCGATTCACAGTTTGGACAACAAGATGCCACTTTTAATTTTTATAAAATGTAATTCCAACCTTGTTAGTCATCTGAAGAGTCTGTGACATTTCTAAGCCATCAAGGACAAAGTAAACCAAGATAAATAATCCGATTTCCAGTGTCTTGCTAGTTCCAGCATCAGTCGATGCGCGTTTAGCACACCACCCTTCTGCTCACTCCAGCAGGCCTCCCTGCACCGCTTCCTCCTCTAGAAGGTGCCCTGGTGGTCCTAGAGTGCCTCACTCCAACGAGCATCTTAAAGTAGGTTTTCTGCCTCCTAAAGCTCTCCACATGTGACCTGTGTCATGTGAGGAACGCTAGGGCGTCTTCCACTTCTTTGGACTGTTTACATCAAATCTGTGATTAGTTCTCCAAAGGCATCACGCTAAAAGCAACTGGCTCAGAATGATGGCTATATCAGCATGTAAAGAGGCTTCCTTTTTAGCAAGCTGTAACTCAGTCCTTTCACTAGTAGCAAAGCATTAAAGTTGAACTTTATTTGCTTTAATTGTGTATAAATAATATGCTGACTACATTTACTGAAGTTACAGTAACACCTGATAATAGACACTAAGTCTCATATATGGTGGATAACAAAAATGAAATGAAATGGGCCGGCCAAATAGCTCAGCAAATTAAAGTGCCTGCAAGCAGGCCCAGGGGCCAGGGGTTCGATCCCCAGGCTTGCCCTGCACCCAGGGCAGGCTGAGATGGCAATTGAGACTGGGCATGGTGGTGCGTGCCTGTAATCCCAGCTCTTGGGAGGCTGTAAACAAGTGGATCACTATCAATCCGATCTAGTAGTAAGACCCTGAGCACCCCGTAGACCCTTCCTTAAAATTACAAAACAGAAAATAAATCCTTCCTACAGTAACCCTTAGATCAAATGAAGCAAAAATATCAATGTAATATCATATACATACATTATATTAGATATAAAAATATATAAGGTGAATTCTAAGCACTGTGCAAGTGAGATCTATTAATCCCTGTGGTTCACTACCCAAGCCCTGTAGCATTCACTTAATCTTATGCTTGGGTCACAGTTGACCTAGATACACTGAAACACCCACTAAGGGACAGCTGGGTCTGCCGTGTCACCCACTGTAGCCTGCTGGGCCTCTTCTGCCTCTTCCTCCCCAGAATCTGTACACAACACAAAAGAGCATCAGACCTAAAGTTACGCATGAGCTCAGGTCTGCTTGCCCTGATTTCAAAATACTATTTCAAAGGTGGTTTCTTTGAAAAAAAAATTTTTAACAGATTATGTTTCATAATATATTTTATGGGACAGTTATGCATGAGAAGGATTTTTTTGGGGGTGGGGGGCTGGCCCATGCTGCCTTAAGGGCAGATTTGGTATGGCATGTAGAGCTGGGATTGAACCGCGGTCCCCTGTGCCTGACTGGGTTTGCTCAAGCAGGTGCTTAAACAACTGAGCTAACCTGAAAGCTCCCAGGGACAAGTTATAGACAGCAAATGAAAATAACAAGTCAGGGAAGGGTTCTATAGCCAACAAATTGAAACTTGGGTTTTTTAATTACAGAATTTTAAAGACTTAATGTGATATAACATCTTCATTGCAGTCTTCATAACTGAAATGAGCTCCTATGTAAAATATTCCAAGCCTCATTTCACTGTGAAACCTATTTTAGAAGAAGCCGCCTTTTGTTCTAAAGGGCAAGTGGCAATTGGAAAGCACGCAGGCAGATTTGAGAGGCGGACTCCCCAAAAACCCTGGCTTTAGGAGAAATCTTCTTCTACACAGCACAGAAGCCAGACACAAAACAAGGTTTTGTACAAAGGAGCCAGGAAGAGAGAAAAAGTCCTCAAGACATCAGCTTTGTAATGAAAAACTACTAAAACTCTAGTTTTCTTTGTGAACCAGTTCTTAGAAGCACATTCAAGCTTTTCCTGAAATAAGTTAGAGCCTCTTTACTAACAGGCATCCAATAGGAGGAATTCTGGGGTGAGAGAAATGTACCATGAATGTTAAATTTAAATACTCATTACAGCAAAAGGCACACCACAAAATAAAATAAAATACCCACTCATCTATGAGTAGGTTTTCACATGGTTGGAAGAAACTTTTGTCTTGCCTAAAGGTGAACACTGTTCAACCTTGTTTCTTCATTCAATTGTTATTTGTTGATTCTATTTCATACCAATACGGTGCTATTTACTAACATGACGGGGAATAAAACCACACATCCTTCCTTCTAATACCAGCAATGAAAGGCTCATCCTCACTACTGATCCCAGGAATATTGAAAATGAGAATAAAAGCCAATTGTGAACAATTCAATGCCTATAAATTTGACAATTTAGCTGAAAAGCGAAATCAGCCAAAAGTCACACAAGGAGAAATAGGTGACCTGAGTAGGCCTATACTTAGATTGAAGCAATAACTAATAACTTTCCAAGGCAGCAGCACAGACCCATGGGGATTTACTGCTGTCTTCTTTCACACATTTAGAGGTAAAATGATATTGATTCTCTATAATTTCTTCCCAAAGTAAAAGCAGTGAGAATTTCTGGCTCATTGTACATAGCCAGCATCACTGTAACAGTAAAAACAGAAAAAGACATTACATGAAACCATAGACTAGTCTTCTTGACATATACAAAAACCCTCAAAAAAGAACATGTAAAAAAATGTATACATAATGACCAACTGGTGTCTGTTTCAGGTTGAAAGACTATAATCTATCACATCAAAAGGCTAAAAAAGAAAATTGCATGATTCTATCTCTAGATGTAGAGAAGGCATTTGCTGAAGTCCAACACCCACTTATGATAACCTTCTTACCATTTTAGGAATAGAAGAGGGTTGCCTTAACTTTATAAAGAACATCTACTAATAACTTACAACTAATTCACTCATAAGGGGAAATAAGGAACAATTTCATGCTTTCTCCCCTTAGGTCAGGAACAAGATGAGGAAGTCATGTCATTTCTATTGCATAGTATACTGTAAGTCCTAGCTAGCACAAGAGGGCAAGGAAATAAGGCAGTTATAGATCAGGAAGGAAAACAATGAAACTGCTTTGTTTAAAAAATGACACGTCAATCTACGTAGAAAATCCCAAATAATTGGAAAAACAACAAAAACCCCTCTTGAAATGTATAAGCAAGGATAGAAAAATTGCAGATTGCAAAGTTAAAATATAAAAGTCAATTTCCCTCCCTGACACTACCAGTTAATAATTCAAATGCTATAATAAAAACAAGTTATTTACATTATCACCAAAATATGAAATATTGCCATTCTGCCCAAGTTCTGCTGAGCTTGGCCATCCCTCATCACCCTAAAGGCCACCAGGGAGACTTGACTAAAACAAGGACCTGCAAGAGCCTTGGGGAGCCCTAACCTGTGCCAACCCACCATCATCGGAGCCTTGTAGAACTTCGGCCTACAATAACCATTATTGGATCCTTCTTGAGCTGTGGCTTTCCCCTCCCCTCAGTAGGTGGAAGCCACATAAAACCACATGTCAGGAGCTGTGGTGAGCCTGCCCACCCACTCTCCGGAGAGCCTTGCTCACCCAAACCCTGCCCACTTACCATTGCTGCAGAGTCAGGGAAAACATCAGGACTTCAACAAATGAAAAAAGGAAGGAACAAAAGGCAATCTCAGGCCTCTAGCCCACCAAAAACAAGTCCAGGAGACAAGGTCATAGTAGGACTTGAAAGTCACACACCTGACATTTCTGAGATAATAGCAACTGAAGTAAAGAAACAACTCCATCAGGCTATGGAGGACATCAGACCAGAAATAGTCTCTCACATAAAAAGGAAATGACAATAATCATGAAAGAATTTCTTGATACATCTACAAAAGACATAGCTAAAAAAAATAGAAGGGAATGGGAAAATAATGGAAACACTGAATGAACAATACAGTAAAGAACTAGAATGCATGAAACAGATTCAAATAGATATCCAGGGCATTAAGAATTCCATTGAAAGCTGGCAAAATTGCTCAAACAAAACAGAACATAGCATTTTGGACCTTGAAGATAGCATTTGAGCTAGTGAATACAAAAGAAAACATTTTTTAAAAATAATGATAAACCAGGAAGTAACAATACAATAGCTGCAAGGTGAAGCAAAGAAGAATAATACAAGACTAACAGGTATCAGTGAAACAGCTGGAGTTAACACAAAAGACATAAAAGGAATGTTTGCAGCCGTAGCATAAAATCTCCCATGCTAGGATGGGAGAAGAATCTGATATACAAAGAAGTGAGGCGTATAACACTCCAGCAGCTATAAACAACATAAATCTTCACCCAGACACATAATACTCAAGATCTCATAAACTAAACAAAAGAATAGAATATTAAAATCTGTTAGAGAAAATAAACAGATCACCTGTAATTGAAAGCTATCAGAATCATGGCAGGGGACCACTCACTCAGCCCCTCCCCCACTTCTGTCCCTCTCTCGGACAGAAGCTTTCTTTCCCACAATAAATATATTCTGCTTTTTAGAAGAAAAAATAAGAGTGATGGTAGAGTTCTCTATACAGACCATCAGAGCAAGAAGAGCTCAGAGTGAGATATTTCAGGTCCCTAAAGAAAACAACCTTGAACCCAGATTGATGTCTCCTGCAAAAAATACCTATCAAATTTAATGAAGAGATTAGATACTTCATGACAAAGAACAACTGAAGAAATTTATGACAACCAAACTAACCCTACAAATATTACTGACAGATATTTTAGAAAGAGACAAAGATGACCACAACTTCAACGACAGAAGAAAACTACCAAGCAGAGCAAGTAATTAAGCAAAAGAGAAAATTAGGGATCCTACGGCAGGAAAACAACATAACAAAGATAAGCCAATACATATTAGTTATAACTATCAATGTAAACTGACTCAATTCACCAATCAAAAGAAGCAGACTGGCAGAGTAGATCAAGAAACATAAACCAACAATATACTGCATACAAGAAAATATGGAACTCAGAAAGAATTTAATAAACTGAATGTCAGAGGATGGAAAATAGTACTCCCTGTGACAGGAACCCAGAAAAAAGCAGGAGTAGCTATTCTGAGTGCTGACAATGTCAACCTTAAGCCAAGTGTGATTAAAAGAGATAAAGAAGGTCACTACGTACTTGTTAGGGGAAAACTGCAAGAGGAGGAGATACAATTATAAACATATATGTGGTCAGTGTAGGATCAAACTAAGACAAATTTTGACAGACATAAAAAATCTAATGAGCAATAATAACATAATTGTACTGGGAGACTTTAACAATCCATCGATACAAAGAGATACATCAACCATGCAAAAAAATAAGCAAAGAAATAACACAACTAGACCAAACCTGTGAAGAAATGGACTTAATATACCTTTACAGAGTGTTACACACAACAATGTCAGAATACACATTCTTCTTAGCTGCACATGGGACATTCTCAAAAAGAGATCATGTGTTAGCACATAGAACATGTTTATTAAGTAAATGCAAAATAATTGAAATTATCCCATGCATATGATCTGACCATAGTGCATAAAATTGGAAATTATTGACAAAGAAACATCAAAACCTCTATGAACACATGGAAAATAAATAATACCCTCCTGAACAATCAATGGGTCGTGGGTGAAATTAGCATTTACAATAAAACAAAAATGCGGGTACAATTTATCATAACCTGTGGGATGTGATAAAAGCTGTATTAAGAGGGAAATTTATAGTGATAAATCCTTACATCAGGAAAACAGAACAAGCCCAAAGAAGCAATCTTATGTTTGTACCTCAAACTCCTAGAAAAAGAGGAGCAAGTTAAGCCTGAAGCCCAAAGAGTTCAGAAAATTATAAAGATCAGAGCAGAAGTAAATGTAATGGAGACAAAGAAAACAACACAAAAAATTAATGAGTGCAAAAGTAAGGTTCTTTGAAAGAATAAATAAAATTCATAAATCGCTAGCCAACCTCATTTAAAAAGGAAAGAAAATAGTTCAAATCAGTGCAAAAAGGAACACAAATGGTGAAATCACTACAGACCCTATAGAAATTCAGAAAATTATCAATACTTATTTCCAAAATCTTTACTCTCACAGGATGGAAAATACAGAAGAAATGGACAGATTCCTAGATACATATGAACTACCAAAGCTGAATCAAGAAAATATTAAAATTCTAAATAACCCAATATGAGTCAATGAAATAGAAAGTGTAATTTAAAACAACAACAACAACAAAAACCCTCCCAACAAAGAAAGGCCCAGGTCCCGATGGATTTATAGCAGAATTATACAAGAAACTTAGGGAGGACCTAATGCTAACTTCTCAAACTCTTCAATGAAATTCAAAGGGAAGAAGTTCTCCCAAATGCATTCAGGGAGGCAAGAATTATTCTGATACCAAAACCAGAGATGGACATAACCAAAAAATAGAACTACAGGCCAGTCTCCCCATAGAGGTTGATAGATTGTGTCAACTTGAGAAGCTAAGAGCTAACTGAATTGGCTCAGCAATGCCACACACTAGGGTATGGAGGACACATTCTGCAGTGACTCATTACTTAAAGGAGAGTGAGGAAGGATGGAGGGTCCCATTCTTCCTTGGAGGTGCTCCTGTCTTTGCCATCAACTTGGATATCATTTTCTGGCTCTAGCACAGACTCTTGGCTTCTACTTTGGATCCTTCAGCCTTCTGGTGTAGACTCATCAGTCTTCCATCACAGATCTGTCAGCTTCCTGATACGGACTTACACGGACACTTCAGTGGACTCCAGACCTTGGACTGAATCCTCTAGTCTCCAGTGTGCAGATGCCCTCTTCACTCTTCCTCATCTGACTCTGTGGCTGACCACTGTAAGCCAATCTTGGAATTCCTTATACATTTTTGTATCTTGTGTTATATCTATACCTCCAGTAAAACCTTGAATGGTATACTCCCTAGTGGACATAGGTACAAAATTCCTCAATAAAATACTAGAAAACAGAATGCAATAAATCATCAATTATACATCACAACCAAGTGGAATTCATTCCAGGTATGCAGGGATGGTTTAATATATGCCAAACCATAAATGAAACACACCGGATCAATAGAGCCAGAGACATAAATCAAATGTTCATCTCAATAGATGCAGAAAAAGCTTTAAGAAAGTTGAACATTCATTCACGATTAAAAACACTATAGAAAATCAGAATAGGTGGTCTGATAAAAGCCATCTCGGACAAACCAACAGCCAAAATCAGACTAAATGGACAAAAATTGGAAGTCTTCACTTTAAAATCAGGAACAAGATAAGGATGCCCACTGTCACTACTCCACTTCAAGATAGTTCTCAAAACATTAGCCAGAGCAGTTAGACAAGACAAAGAAATAATGATTTGAAAGGAAGAAATGAAATTATCATTATTTGCACATGACATACTATTCAGAGAAGACCCAAAAACTCTACTAAGAAACTTGTAGATTTAATAACCAAATTCTACAGCATAGCAGGATACAAAGTCAACACTCAAAAATCAAGAGCATTTCTATGCACAAACAATGAGTGCACCAAGAAAGAAGTTATGGAATCCATGCCTTTCACAATAACGCCCCCAAAATGAAACACCCAGGAATCGGTCTCACAAAGTAAGTAAAAGATTTATACAGCAAAAATTATAGTACTCTGAAAAAAAAGATCGAAGAGGATTTCAGAAAATGGAAAGATATTCTTTGCTCCAGGATAGAAAGAACCAACATTGTGAAAATGGCCACACTCCCAAAACTGTTATATAGATTCAATGCAATCTCAATTAAAATACCATTAGTATACCTCACAAATCTAGAAAAAACATTCTTAAAATTCATCTGCAACCAGAAGAGACCTAGAACAGCAAAGACAATCCTGGGTAACAAAGGAAAGGCAGGAGACATAACAATCCCTGGCTTGAAATTATACTACAAAGCTACTGTGATAAAATCAGCATGGTATTGAAAAAAGAAAACCTGATGATCAATGGAATAGATTAGAAGATGTAGACAGAACTACAAACATGCTCATCCACCTTATCTTTGACAAAGGTGCCAAACATGCTCACTGGAAGAAAGACAGCCTCTTTAATAAAGGGGGCTAGAAAATAGCTTTTCACCTGTTGAAGGCTTAAAATAGACCTTGCCTATCACCATGCACAGAACTATAGGCGAAATGGATCAAAGAGCTAAATTTTAAAACTAAAACAATAAGTCTTCTAGAAGAGAAAGTAGGTAAGATGACATAGGGGTATGTAAAGAGTTCATGATCAAAAACCAAACTGCACACAAAATACTTCAGAAATTCCACAATGAGATCTTTATCTTTTTCAAATGTTTCTATGGGTCAAAAGAAATCACCAGGGCGTGGGCGGGGCCGGGCGGGGCGAGGAGCGCGGGGGGAATCCCGCGATGAGTCCACCGCGCGCGCGAGCCGCTGCCTCAGCAGTTCCGGTTAAATAAAAGGTTGTCATCTGAAAGAGGAGGAGAAGAGAGCTGAGGGGGAGGCTTGATGATGAAGAATGAAATAATCTATGAAACTTGATGAATCCTAAGGGCCTCCAATCAAGGGCCCACCTGCCCTGTGTATAAGCAAGAAACATCTTCATTAACTGATTTTGTAGAGCAAGTTGCGAAGCAACAACAATCACAAATATCAGAAATAGAAAAAAACAAAAAAACCCTGCTTCATTTACAGAATGAACTTCATGAACTTGAAAAACAAATAGTAGCAGTCTCTGCAGAAACTAAAGAAACAGAAAGACAAATTTATCAGCAAGATACTGCCATCGAGAATTCCAAACTTCAGTGTGGAAGCCTGGAAATTCAAATCAAGACCTTACATACAGAAAATATAAAGCTTAAATTTGATATAGCAGCAGCACAAGAAGATTTTGGAGAACAGATGAAAAGATATAATGCATATTATGCAAAAATAAAGGCATATAAAGATAGTTTGGGGGAAATAGAAAGAAAATGGTCATTTATGACTGAACTTTATGAAAAATGAGATCTTATTAAAAAACTAAAGACAATGAAAGAGGAACTTAGGCAAGACCTCCAAGATCCAGAAGGAAACAAAATAACAAAAACTCAGGAAGATATTTCAGAGCTAAGGAATAAGATTGCAACCATAAAAGAATCTATCATTGAAACAATTTGCTTTCTTGAAGAAGAAAAAAAGATACATGAAAACTTAAGAAAAGAAATAGAGGTACAGTATAAGAGGTATGATGCAATTCTGAAGCGTCTACATTGCCAAGTGAACAAGCTTCAGTCAAATAGAAGACAATGGCAATGGAACATTTTACAGCTGGAAAAAACTGCAGCTGAACTAAGGAAATCTATAGGAATGAGCAACTAACATTGCCATAGGGAAACGGGATGGAGACCATGCCAAACAAAATTATAGAACAGAATATTTAATAAAATCTTTTGGTTTCTTAACGAGCAACCACTGTGTTGACGGATATATTTTCTCTTTTAAAAATTAGTTATCCATTGGTTAAAGTATTTTTACAACGTTATAATGAACAGCACTAGACAGACAATAGCAATCCTTACGGGAGAATAGTGGAAGAGTCTCTGTGAGTATTTCAAGTGTGCAGGCTATCTAGTATTCAAAATGTATATTTATAAAAATGCTGCATTTACAATATATTCAATACCCTATCAAAATTTAGAAGAAAATAAACAATTGAATTTTTAATGATTTAAATTGAAATACTAAAAATGGTTTCAAACTTTTCTATCACTGCCTTTATAGTAGTCTATAAATATTAATATTCACAATAATGTTATTATATGTTTAATACCTTAAACATTTTACTTTCCTTGTCCAAGAAATAGCAGCATTTTCTTTGTTGTTAAATAAATTTTAGAGTGTTGCAATGCATAAATTCTTTTGTTCATTTTTCTGTCTACAATTTGTTTATATCCTGTGACTAAAAGCACTACATCATATCAAACAAACATAAAATCTTAGAAGTGTTAACAACTAATATATATTGTTCATAGGGCAATAAATCAAAAATTAACTTGGCTTTTTAAGATAAAGTATTCCCTCTCATTACTTCTTTGAGTCAAATACAAGTTAAAGGTACAGTTTTCTGAGGTATAAAAAGTAAAGCCATATTAATATGCTGAGCTGTGAAAGGCTCAAGTCAACAACTTCTGACATTGCCAGTCCTATAGATAACCCACTACTATTGTGGACTACTGGACTATATTGGATTATTTTGCTGAATTCACACACTTACAATATTTAAATGGTAATGGAATACCCGTCTCTAACAAAACTAAACAAAAAAAGGGGGATACAAAGGAAGGATTATTTTGTATCTGCATATACAAAATAGGATAGATACACAGCTCCTTTCTCTTAATTCAATGAATAGAAAGATTTGTACTGATAGTATTTGGAGAGGATATCATGTCTGCATCTCGTACTATGAATAACCACTAAGAAGATAACTATGCAATGTATTAATCATTGAAACTGTCCTATTAATTGGTTTTTGAAATTGCCTCATTGCTATCTGTTTCTCAATAAAATTAATTTTAAAAGGTACAGTTTTCAAATAACCACTTGTAGAACTAAATGATTTCAAAGCAACAACACCAAAAAGATATTTCAAATTCACTTTGTCCTAACCTTTATATATGCCTGAGATTCAGTAAGAATGTAGTAGTTATAAAATCTGATATTAATAATCTCATTATGTCAGATGTTAATAGTCTTAGTATGGCTTAGCATGGCTCACTGTGGTTAATACTTCAAATGGCTTATCCTGTAACATAATCAGCTTTGGTCCGTGACTCAGAAACACAGCAGTGGATGAAAATGGTTAAGCCTACAGATTGTGGGGAATACCCATTCTACTCAGCTGAAAACAAGGCAGAACCAGATACTTATTATATGAATATATTTTAATATAATTTGTATGTTAATTTTCCATACTTTATAGATTTAGCTGTGGTTCATATGGAAAAATCCTAGTTATGTAAATTTTTTAAGTTTTTAATGGGATTCAAAATAGTTGTAGGTGGTAACTGATATGGCTTGTACCTAAATGTCCCCTCAAAGCCTGATGTGTGGAGCTTTTTGGAACTACTTGGATCTAGGATGTGATACTGGGATTAAAGGTATGTGGTACTAAGTTAGTCCGCTGATTGGTTTAACATAATTCTGGGTGTGATTGGCACCAATCAGTAGGCTTATCCTTGATAGACTATAAAGGCAGAGAGTGAAGGCAGGCCTCCTTGCTGCTTGCTGCCTTCTGTCCACCACATCATGAACTGTTTCTCCTCTGAGATGACCTCCTCTATTATGTTCTGCCTTGTATTGAGCCAACTATGAACTGAAACATCTACAAACTGTGAGCTGAAGTAAACCTTTCTTTAACTTGTAGGTGTTGCATATTTTGTGTTTGTAACAAGAAACCAAAAAACTTGCATGATAACTAACACCTTGAGTTATTGCTTCAAGAAAATGCAGTATGAAAAAAACTGGCTGCTAGAAGCAAAATGTGTCAATGGACAAAAGGGAGAAGTAGACAACCAGAAATGTCAGAGTGCAGTTTGGAGGTACTTACAAGTAGAAGCACAATTAAGGATGGTAGCAAGACCTGTGGGTCTCTGCAACTTGAGTCCAAGATTGAATACTTAAATGCATTTCACTGAAGTCATAGTGTATCTGGTTTTATCTGAATGAGAATGAAAGATGGTGGATATATTCCTGGCACTAACAGTGCCAAAATCCAGTCATAAAGCTCCACATACTATAATGCTTTTGTTCATCTCCAGTACTCTGGGAAACTACAGGGAAAATAGTCTCGTGTTTGGCAGTAGCAGTTATGACAGCTACAATTCAAAATGGCTATAGTCAGTTCAAGGTGAGCCCTAAAATTATATATCTGAAAGTTTTCTATTAAGATACAAAGCAAATAGGTTTACTGTGCTTCTACAACATGCCATATTTGAGAAAGTAATATTCAATGTAGGTTTTTAAAATACCCTTAATAGTAATATGCACATACTTTAAAATCTTATGACAGGGGCCAGAGAGATGGCTCGTGGAATAAGCGCTTCCCTAGCAAGCGCAAGGGCCTCAGTTCAATCCCCGGTTCTGCAAAAAAAAAAAAAAAAAAAAAAAAAAAAAAAAAAGAAAGAAAAAAATCTTATGACAGTTACATTACTTAAGAGAGAGAAAAGAGAAAATCCTCTCTCTAATCTTGAAAACTACATTGGATAATGGAGGTTTTCAGACTAAGTAAGAAAAATGAAATGTTTAGGTAACTGCAATCCCAATGATTTAGTAGATACACTATTTTAGTATAGCTATAAAGTTGAAAATCTGAAATAATTTTTATTTTCATATAATTAGACCCAATTTAGAATATGAGCTCTTCTGCTTAAGTTTTCTGTATTAGTGTCTTTCATTACATAACAAAATAATTGAGGCTGGGTACTTATACAGAAAGTGATTTATTTAGCTCATAGTTCTGGACACTGCAGGTCCAAACAGTACAGCATAACAGTACGACATCAACTCTGGGCTGGGATTTGCATTAATCAGCCTTTTATTACTCACCAACTACTTGATATATACAGTGTAATGGAGGAAAGGTTTTTGGTGCACATTTAGAGAATTCAGTCCATGACTGACTTGCTCAAAGACAGCAACATCATGGCAGAAGACTGTGCTGGAGTAAAGCTGCTCACTTCATGGTGACCAGGGAGAAAACCAGGGGAATAATTCCAGATAGGAAGGGGCCAGAGTCTCACTACAGTATTCAACATCACAGCACTATAACCACCCAGACACATCCAAGCCAATCAAATCAACAGCTAAGCTTAGCTATCACATTCACCTTCTGTCAACTTGACACAAAACACATCTCTTTAAGACATAATTAATGTCCAAATAAACAATTGTAACAAGTTAATAATTCTACCTAACATGATAGATGTATTCTGCATACAACTAAAAACTTGATAATCCTTTCTGTAAAATTTCAACAGTTCTAGCATTGTTCAAAAATCTAAAACTGTTCTAAGACTATGCAAACTCTTAGCTGTGAATACCTGTAAAACTCCATGTATCATGTGGCTAGCATATCCATCTTTCCAAGGTCTTCCCTGCCCTTCCAGTTTCCTTTCTGTAGCTCCTACATCCCTCACTCAGACACATGCTCCCTCGCCTCCCAGGATTGCCTATGAGATCTAGATGTTTCTATCACACACAACTCTATTGTTCTACATGCTTGAACAACAAGTGTCTGTGAATAAAGTCTAGGTCACCTGTTAGCTCAAGCTATGGCTGAACCCCATTGCATTATGGGTTCAGCAACCTCTGAGTGTCTGGATGGTTGAACTTGGTGAACTGAACCCTGGTGAACCAATTTTCTAGGTAGCCCTTCTGAAGAAGGGGATCCTGCAGCTCTCTTTGCAAATGAAATGTTCATACTTCTGCACTGTTGAATGACAACATGTCAGGTCATGATAATTTCCTAAGATGCCATCAAGGCAGTTTTCTTCTCATCCCAGTTTAAAGTACTTGTTGTTTTTTTTTAAATGGTTCTAATATCTTCAGCAATAACACTTTGTTTAACTCCAATTTTACATGCAATTTTTTTTCCAACAGGAGATTTTATTTTATTTTATTTTATT
>NW_004524724.1:700561-715190 GCF_000260255.1 Octodon degus
AAAAAAAAAAAAAAAGAAATCACCAACAGAGTAAAAAGAAAACCCACAGATTGGGAAAAAATTATACTGGACTGTCCTCTAGACAAAGCACTCTTACCTAGAACATAAACTAATTTGTAAAAATTAAGCCTCCAAAATTCAAAGACCTAATCCAAAAATAGGCATCTGAGATGAATATACCTTTCATAAATGAAGAGATACAAATGGCAAGTAAATATATGAAAAAATGTTGAACATCATTGGTCATTCAAGAGATGCAAATTAAAACAATGCTGAATTACCATTTTACACCAAAAGGAATGGCTGTCCTCAAGAAGCCACCCAAGCTGGGGAAGGAGCTCACTAGAATAAACACTTGCTTGGCAAGCACAAGGTCCTGAGTTCAATATCCAGTACTGAAAAAAAAAATTCACCCAATAACAAATGCTGGAGTGGCTGTGGGCAAAAAGAAACCCTTCTCCACCATTGGTGGGAGTACAGGCTGGTACAACAACTGTGGAAATCAGTAAGGAGATTCCTCAAAAAGCTAGGATTAGAGGTTCCACTCAAGCCACCTAGTCTGCTCCTAGGTATTTTTCCAAAAGAACTAAAATCATTACACCACAGTGATATATGTTCACCCACATTTATAGCCCCACAATTTGTCATAGTTAAATTTTGGAAACAACCCAAACATCCATCAATTGACAAATGGATAAAGAAGATTGGTATGTTTGCACAATGGAGTATTATTCAGATATATAAAAAGATAAATTGGAAGATTTTGTAGGTAAATGGATACAGCTAGAGACTATATTGGTAAGTGAAATCAGATCCACATGTGCAAACATTGTACTATCTCACTAGTGTAAGAATTTGAAAGAGTAATTAAAATTTAAATGGTACAACAGATACTGTGAAAGGCAAGAATTTATTCAATGGGAAGGAAAATCTTGGGTGAGGAAAAGAACAAATGAAAGAAGGGAAGAAGATAAATTTAGGTATATATAGAGAATAGTTTGGATAATTGTATTGTTGATTTCTGCTGGTGTTTTGAAAGGAGCAGTAATTCTTAATTTTTTCCTTTTATTCTTTTCTTTCTTCTTCCTTTTTTGAATTTCTTACAACTTTTTTTGTTATTGTTTTGTCTTGTTTTATCTTTAAACCAAATGCACTTTCATTTCTGGTAACCTGAGCAATGAATTTGAAGATAGCATCATGTAATACAGTAACCATTGTCGAATTCCTATTACTTTGTTTAGTGAAATTTTGTATTGTTTCTGATGCTTTTTTCCCCTATTACTATTTTGTATTATTTTAAAAATAAAACAATAGACACAAAAATATGAAATATTTAAGTATAAATAAAAATCTAACAAGCACAAGATCTGATGAAGAAAATCACCAAGCTCCGGTGAAGGAAGTCAAAGATCTAAATAAATCCCCGTTCACTGATGAGAAGGCCCAGCACTAAGGCATCGGCGCTCCCCAACCCCACCTGCACACTCAGCGCACCTCGGTTAAAGTTATGCCACCTTGTATTGTGGATACTTGCAGTCAGATTCTAAAGTTCCTGTAGAAAGATGAAAACCCCAGAATATCAGCAGGTATTAGTCAATGTACCTTACTACGCAGCTTCATATTTACTGTAAGGCTGCAGAAATTGAGACAGGGCGGTACTGGCAAACGCACAGACAAGCAGGTTAATAGTATGGAACAGAAATTCCAGAGTGGTCTTTGAGACCAGAAATGCGGTCAGCTGGTCTTTGGACAGGAGCTACAAGAGAAAGGATAATCTTCAACAAGTGGCTTTTAGCTGCAAAACATCAAATCTACACACAGACCTTATAAATCTCTCATTAAATTTAATTAAAAATGGAACTCCGTCCTTCAGAAAATGCAAAGAATACACTCCCATGAGGTTAACTTGGTCTGCTTTGTGCCATTCTCACAGAATACCACAGGCTAGGGGATTTGGAGTGAACAGCAACATGTGGGTCGCAGTTCTGCACACTGGAAATTCACAGCGGAGGTGGCATCTGGCAGGGGCTTTCTTGCTGATCGCCTGGCATCAGGTGCCAAGAGAGTTCAGGGAGGCAAAATTCATTTTTATAGCATGTTCAGGACAACAGCATTGTCCATTCAGAAGGGCTCCCCTTAACCACTTCCTGAAAGGCCCATCTCTGGACACTGGTGTGTTGGGGTTAGCTTCCAACATGTGACTTCGGGGCAACATGCCTCAGAGCAATGACACGGGGCAAGATCGAGACAGCCTCGGGCTGTCTTGAGTTTCTAATGTAACACTAGTAGCGCATCCACGAAATAAAAAGTAATACAAATAAAAAGTCATTAAGATTATTAACTCCCACTACTGGAAAAGACATGATTAAGAAGAAAATGAAAAGATAAGTTGTGGAGGACCACCAGAATAGCTCTCCCTGAAAGAGGGACATTTGTCCCCTTTTTGGCCAAAGGCGGTCCCATGTCCGTGTACTGATATGCACAGAGCCGGCCAGGATGTTTCTTTATCCCCTCAGTCAGCTTTAAGTAATGCGAGTGGGCCTAGCTGAGGTGCGGATACGCAGCCTTGGAAGCAGCGGGGCAGGGCGGCGATGCCCCGCCTGCAGCTCCCAAGCAGTGTGTGTGAGCCCGGTCAAGAGACACCCCGCCACTAGCTGGGACTGAGCCTCAAGAAGGAGGCTGTGACACCTCAGGGCACGAAGAGTAGACTCAAAGCCGCAGCACGGACCCTACACGTTAGACACTTCCTCGCTCTGCGATAGCAGATTACTCTTTCTGCCTTTCGCCCTCTGTGCAGTGCAGACACTAAGCAGCCCCTGCCAACCCGCTTGCAGCACTCACTGCCTCACACCTTTCCCCCAGTCTCTCATCCTCGAGCCACTCCGGAGCCTCTTCACGAATGAATAAAACCTGGGTTGGGCCCTGTGTCAAGGCCTTTGTGCTGGTGGGCTATTATTTTAGCTGAACATTGGATCGCCTTGACTCCCACTATTATAGATATGTATTTTTGTCTCTATTTGCACCATGGGTTGCACTAGAAGTGGTAGATAGGAATTAGCTCACTAGAATTCCAATAGCTTTTCCTGGGATTAAAACTGTGGACTCCTCTGGATCACAGCAAGTTACAGAAGGGCTTCCTATAGTAGGCCATAAGCTGAAGGAAAATATTTGTTAAAAACATACCTGATAGGGGCCAGGAAGATAGCTCAGTAGAATAAGTGCTTGCCTGGAAAGTGCAAGGGCCTGAGTTCAATCCCCAGTTCTGAAAAAATTAAAAAAAAATAATCTGATAAAAGACTGATAGAAACCAAATAACCTAATCGGAAAGTGGATGGAAATATCAGAGAAGATAAACACACAAATAAGCATACAAGAAAAAACACAACTCCTTATGTCATTAAGAAATTGCAAATTAAACAATAAATAAGATAACATTATACAATTATACAAACAGCTAAAATCCAAAACACTGACGCCAACAAAAACTGTCAGAATGTGGAGAAGCAGAGGCTGTCACTCACTAAAAATGGCACGCCCACGTGGAAGACAGCTGGGTACTTTATCACAAAAACAAACAGCTGTTTATTGTGTGTCCAACAATCATACTGCTTGGGATTTATTGTCCAAATGAGCCGAAAACTTATGTTTGCACAAAAACTTGTGCACCGCTGTTCACAACAGCTTTATTCCCATGTCAAGCGCGGGGGGCTTCCTGGGCCCGGGGCGCGCCGCCTTCCTTCCAGCCCGCAGCTGCCGGCCTCCGAGCTGCCATCGCTCGCGGGAGCGCGCCTGGAGAGCTGCGGCGCGGGGCGGGGCGCAGCGCGGGCTGCAGGCGGAGGGCCGGGCGCGCGCGAGCGTCCAGCAGATCCAGGTGCAGCCGCAGTCCGCACCGACGGGCTTCCCAAGCAGTCCTAGGCTGGACTCGGGCTCTTCATCCTCCTCGACCTGGTGCTGTTCTTCTTCGTATTCCTTTTGCCCTGGAGGTTTGCTGATACCCCAGGAAGTTGACTTCTGGAGTGAATTCTGATGACAGCTACAAATTTCTTGAATAAAGAAGATGTGATTCTGTGGCAGCAGAATTTCCAACTTCTTCCTCACATTTAACACATTAACTTATTGGAAAACGATCTATAAGTAGTGATCATACTTCCGGATAACTTAGAGCTAGGTCCATTGGCTCAGCTATAAAAACTCTGCAAACATCAAATGTCTTCACAAAGACTGGGCATAAAAGTATTTGTGCTTAAATGTTTAGTAAATCAAGAAATATTTTAAATTCTTTAACATTTCAAAGGTTGGTCATTTTTGATACAAAATATATGGTATATAATGAAGTGAGGTACTTAAACATTCAAAAGTAACTTGGAAGAGATTTTGAAAATTTACATGAATTATTCTTGGATTGCACAAAGACTGTAAGTAATGAAAGCTATAATGAAAACGTATGCCCACCATGTATTGGATCCAAAAGTTTAGTTTTTAGAGTGAGGCCTACAAAAAAATACATTGTGATTCACAACTTGCTACACAGACTTGGAGAAAATAGAAAAAATGTATGCTAACCCTCAATTCCTTTTAAACTGCTGAGTACCCTAAATAACACTGTGTTGGAACCTGTCTCCTTTTATGATTGCAGTAAGTGTGCTTGTAGCCGGCACATGGGACCATGCTCAGTACTTGAACAATGTCAGCTGTGTTGCTCATTCTTCCGGAGCCCTGCTGCCCCATCAGGGAACTAAAATCCTTCACGGAGCCTACTACTTTCTCATTTGCTCTTTTTTAAAAAATCTTATGCTATTTAATAAGAATTTACATGCCATCCTGTAATGAGTGTAATCATTACTGAAAACATACACTAACTTTTTAAAAGTATTTAAAAAATTACATTCCATTTATACGCAAAGGTCATCAGCTGGCATTTTAATAGAAAAGCGAAACTCAAAGCACCTACAGTAGAATCCCTTGAGAAGCTAGTCCTTTGAGCACAGAAGGCTTTACCTCATGAATATTAAAAACTGGCTAACTTTAAAAATCGGTACTATTTGAACTGTCTGACATATTTGGTGGTTATTCTTTTCCTCTCAAACAACATGAGATCTGGGCGGCGAGACGGCCCAGCTGACTAAAGCACGTGCGCAGGCGAGCGCAGGGACCGTGGCTCATTCCCCAGGACCCCGGGCCAGGCCAGGCCAGCTTTTCGCCACAAAAATAATAAAGTACAATAATCTATTTTTAAGAAAGGCATGAGGCCTGGTAAACTTTATACCCTCATGGTTCAGAATGGCTCTTTGAATCAACTGGATTGAACGGAAATTGATTTTGGAGGATTTTAGTTGGCCTAATGTTCATAAAAGCAATTGTGCCTTTCGGGATATTGTATCTGCCTGAAGAGACCCTTCGAAGGTGTGGTTGAATCATCTGGGATTTCACCGAGTTTGCTGAATAATTGTATGATCTGTTTTTTGTGCTACTAATTATGTTGCCTAATAAACATTTATGTAGCTGAAAAAATTGTCAAAAATTGGAAGCAGTCAAGCCACCCTTCAGTAATGAATGAACAAACTGCTACCACTGCTCAGTGGATTATGATTCATACGTAAATCAGCAATCAAGCCAAAGAAAGGTGTGGTGGAAGTTTATGTGCATATTACCAAGTGAAAGAAACCAATCTAGGTAGATCACTTAGTATGTAAGTCAATTATAAGGCATTCTGGAAAAGCCAAAACTATAGAGACCAAAAAGATGTGGTAGGGCTCAGAATGTAGCTCAGCAGCACAAGCACCTGCCTGGCAAGTGCAAGGTCCTGAGTTCAATTCCCAATACAAAAAAAAAAAAAAAAAAAAAATGTGGTGGCCAGTTCATCAAGGGAAAGGATGAGTAAATAGGTGGAATAGGGAGAACTTTTAGGAGGATGAAGGTATTGTGGGTGATATTTCAAAGCTGGAAACATTGTATTATGGTCTTTTGAAAACTTACAGAACTATACAAGAAGAATAAACCCTAATGCAAGGCATAGACCTTGATTTGTAATAGCAAGTTAATGAATGCACGACTACTGTGGAAAATACGACCATTTAGGCAATTAGATACAGCAGGGTAGAGCGGGAGTGCAGGGAGACGGTGAGAGGCACCTGCGCCCGCCACCCATGCTTTACACACACCAAAAGCTGCGCTGTAAGCTTTGAGGACCATGAACGTTTAGGATGGCATTTAGACAAGTGCCAGCATCCCACCCCCTTTGTTCACAAGGGATGGGCACAACCTCTGTGAGCAACATGGGCAGGTCTATCACATGACTGGTATGATGTGACAGTCCTTTTCTATATACCAGTCATTTCCTACAGATCGGTCATCCTGCAGAGACCGGAAACATAGGTGTGACGGGATCTTTTGCTTTAACGCAGACTACGGAATTTCTAACAAAATACTCTTCATCCCAGTTTCTTTTGCATCACTTAAAAGCTAAAGACAATGGTAAGTGATTTTGTGTTTTTATTAAAATTAATGCCCCCCTTTCCAGGGCCTTCATTTGATACTTTAACTCTAAGGAGATGTGCCCACCAGTTCCGGGACGTTTGCCCCGGGAGACGAGCTAGCGGTCAACTTCTTATTACATGGACGTCGTCAATCCATGATTGGCCAGAGAATTTCACGTTAGTTGTTCCACTTGAAGTAAAAAGTGGGAGAATAAAACCTCAAAAGGGCCCAACCTGCTATTTCCAAATGTCCAAGTGCAATTTGAAGAAATAGTTGAATATAGCCAGCAGCCCTAAAGCTCAAAATGACTCTAAGCTTTCCTTAATCAAGCTGACCACAACACACAAGGAGAAGTAGGTACTGGCTGTCATGCTCCTACTTAGCAACACAAAGTGCTGCCCAACTCCGTAGCTGCCTGGCACCGCTGGCAGCCCCTGCCTCCTCTTTCCTACACTCAACACGTTGGCAGTCTCAGTTACTATGTATATTTGGGTGGTGGATAAGTCATAAGAACAGACATTTTCAACAAGAACTCTTCTAAAATACCATGGCATTTATGCTTTGGTTTTCAGCAGATGGTAAAGGGAAAAAGCAGAAGTGGCTAGTACAGATATGTGAAAGTTCCCAGAGACACCCACATCAGCGTTAGCAGAAGGTGACGACATCTTGTAGGGACACCAGCTTCGCTCAGCTCTCCCTTCTGCTATGAGTTCTAAGGTAATCCTCTGAGATACAGAGCTTATAGGACCACGTCTCTTCTGAGCAAGAACTGAGCAGATAGTATCGCCCCCTCCCCCACCCCAAGGTTGTAGTAAAGTGTTCCCAGCAGCTCACTTGCAAGAGCCACTGGGAGAAGGAAAGGAAGCACAGGGACAGTGAGTGGTGAGGACAGACCCCCAGTGTGCTGATCCATGAGAGCCCTCAGACGTGCAGCCATAAGACAAAAAAGTGGAGACTCTCTCTTTTTTTATGTTAAAGAAAAAAAACAAAAACAAAGGCAGAAGTAAAGCAGCATGCAACAATACAAATGACAGGAGCTGGCTAAATAGCTCAGTGCACTAAAGCTCCTGCTGAGACAGCGCGCAGCGGCCAGGGTTCGATCCCCGGTGTGCCATGCCAGCCCTGACCCTGGGGCACGCTGAGATGGTGACTGAGAATGGGTGTGGTCGCACACGGTTGTAATCCCAGCTCTGGGGAGGTTGAAAATAGGAGGATCATGTGAGTGTGATCTACACGGTGAGACCCTGTAGACCCTGTACTAAGTACAAAAAAAAAAAAAAGAAAAAAGGCACAGAACTTTAAAACAAGAATAGAAAATTAACAATGATTAATTTGTGATATTATGTATTGTTATCAACAAATTTGATGCTCAGACTATCAGAGATAGGTATATAAGATTGGTCAAACAATTAAACATTAATTTTCAATAAACCTTAATTTTTATTGTTCTTTTTACTCTTTATATTTTAATTTACTTAAAAGAGAGCAAAGCAGTAATTGATGAGACATTAAAAATGGTACATATGTAAAAGAACAACATTAGGGCGGGGGAGATGGCTCAGTGGAATAAGCACTTCCCTGGCAAGTGCAAGGGCCTGAGTTCAATCCCCAATTCCACCAAAACAATAAATTAAATAAATAATAAAAGAACAACATTAAAGGTGTTCAACTGTGATTTTTATATTTCACAAAGCTGTCCTTAATGTAGTTGCTCAGATTGTAGATATTAGCATAGAGTTAGTCAAAATAAAAACTTTCAACATTGACTGCTACTTTCAAAAAACTGAAGGAAATTAGTAGCACAATCATCTCAGCTATCCTGTACTTGATTTTTTTGCCTTCCTTTTTTCCTATCTTTTCTCCTTTCATTCATCTCCATTGTTCATTCCTTATGTTAAGTTTCTTTATGTTTCACTACATCTATTATACTTTTAGGATTTTATTTATTCTTTCTGGTTCTTACAATAGGAAGACAATCTATGTTTACACATGTGGGTCTAACTTATTTTACTTATGAGTATAGCCTCTCCTTGCACCCATCTACCTATAAAGCTCTCAAGTTTGTCTTGCTGTACAGCTGAGTAATATTCTATTGTATTAAAAATGCCACATCTTTTTTCTCCTTCCTCAGGAGATGGGCGTTTGCGTTGTCTCCAAGCCCTGGCTGTGACCAGTTGTGCTGCTATAAACATGAGTGCAAGTACCACTGTGGTAGGAGGTTGTCAGTTCTTCTAGAAAAACACCCAGAAGGGGATAGCTGGTTGAATGGAACCTCCAGCCCTGTTTTTTTGAGGAGTCTCCACAGTGCTTTCCATAGTGGTTGGACCCATCTACACTCCCACCAGCAGTGGAGAAGAGTTCTTTTTTCTCCACAGCCTCTCCAGCATTTGTTATTAGTTGATTTCTTTATAATAGCCATTCTTCCTGAGGTGAGATGGAATCTCAGGGTTGCTTTTATTTGCATTTTTTTGAATGACCAGTACTGTGGAACATTTTTCATATATTTATTTACCATTTGTATTCTTCCTCTGAGAAGTGTGTATTCATCTCAGATGCCCATTTTGGATTGGGCCTTTGAATTTTGGGGGCCTGACTTTTTTTAGTTCTTTATATATTCTAGATAGATGTCCCTTGTCTGAGTTTTTTTGTTGTTGTTGTTGTTTTGTTTTGTTTTTATTTTAGTACAGGGTCTCACTACATAGATCATACTTGTAGCGATCTGCCTGTGTTCAGCCTCCCACGAGCTGGGATTACAGGTGCGTGCCACCACACTCAGTCTCAATCGCCATCTCAGCATGCCCCCGGGCAGGGCTGACATAGCAAGCTATGCCACCAACTGAGCCCTGGCTACTGTGTCTGCCTAAGCAGGTGCTTTAATCTGCTGAGCTGTTTGGCTGGGCCTTGTCTGAGTGACTATTGGCTAAAATTTTTTCCCAATTTGTGAACTGTCTTTTCACTCTGTTGGCGATTTCTTTTGACATGCAAAAACCTCACAACAAGATGAGATCCCAGTTGTGGATTCTGTGATTTCTCATGAAGTTTAGTTTTTGCTCATGAACTCTCTGCCTACCCCTGTGTCTTTAAGGTTTCCACATGCTTTCTCTTCCAGTAGATTCAGTGTTTCTGTTTTAATGTTTAGATCTCTAATCCATTTTGACTTTAGTGCATCTTAATAGGCCTAGATCTAACTTTAGTTTTCAGCATGGTGTTCTGTTCTGTGATGTTCCTCATAGACCCAGAGAAGCAGGAGCGATTAATCAGAGTCTGGCGCTTCTAAAACTCCTGGACCAAGTGAACCTTTCCTCCTTATAAGTTTATTGAGAATATCTTGGTAGCAGAAAGCCTACTAACACATAACATTTTGAGGGACTAAAAACTTTTTCCAAAGGAGCTACACTATTTATACATTTCACCAGCAAAATATGACAGTTCCATTTTTTCCACATTAACTCTCAGAAACAGAAAGAGAGGCATGAAGTCAGGCAGAAAGGAACAGAGAAAAGTAAGGAAAGAAAAAAGGAATGAGGGCAGGAAACTAGACAATGTGTTCCTGCTTACAGGGTCACTCTTACAACAGACTAGACCACTGGCAGTAAGATACACTCACTATTTTGTCCTAAATTCCTGGCCATGTCCTCAAAGGAATCATTATTCTAAATATTTTTATGGTCTATGAAGTGAAAGTACTGCAAGAAATGAAAGCAGTTTTACATATGCACATTTCTCACACAGGTATGCTAAGGATCAGGAAGAAAATATATCAGCTCTGTAGTATTTTATTTCTGTAGAAACCAGGATCACACATGAAGTTTTCTTATCTATATCTACCTTTTAATAAGAATGGACACACACGTAGCTTTTTCATTTTATTTGTTTGTTTGTTTATTTTTGCAGAACCAGGGATTGAACTGAGGCCCCTGCGCTTGCCAGGGAAGCGCTTATTCTACTGAGCCATCTCCCTGGACCTAGCTTTTTCATTTTAAAGAAAAATTATAATCCTCTTGCCAGCAGGCCTTGTGGGACTGTCTCTCATCCTAGCTGAGCCTAAGAATCACCAAGAAGTTCCTAACAACTACCAATATCACGATCCTCCTTCCTAAGAAGTTCACATTTCATGGTTTAATCTGGGGTGAGTCTAACATGAATGCAGAGAAAGAATCGTGCCCTGTGCCTTCCATTTCCTGCTCTCCTATTTCTTGAGTTTTGATGGAGTAAAACAAAAACAACCTTCCTTCAGCCAGCAGGCTGCTGATGGGAGCTTAGTCGAGGTCCCTTTACTGGCAGGCTTCAAGGCTTTATCTTTACTGAATCCCGTCTGGACAGGCTGCCTTCGTATCAAGAGGCTACTCCAAGAAACATGTGAGGGGGTGTGCCCGACTTTCCCCTGGCGAATGTCACGGGAAGATCGGGAACCTCGTGCTGAAATGAAACCATCTGGCATTAGAGGAGTTTATACGTGCGGTGGGTGTAGTGTCTAAGGCACTCTTCAAAATAACACTGTCCATGGCCTAATGGTTAATAATACTTAGACAACGATCTGCCATGCAGTCCCCCGCCTGGCAAGGAGAGCTGCAGCACAGTGGTGTGTGGACAGGGCACAAAGGCTGGGGTGACCCGTGGCCACTGAGAGGGCAGGCATCGGAGATGTCTTTGCCGGCTCCCCCGGAGGTGCCAGCGGTGCGCAGCAGAGAGCAGCCTCCACACTCCGGACCGTGGCGTTTGCTGCAGAGTATGCCAGCTGCTTAGGCAGGCCCAAGAGCCAGCCGCGTGCTGAACCGAGGCTCTCAGCTCTGTATGTGGCCGATCATCTCAAAACTAGAAATATCTCATTCCTGCTGAAAAAAACTATTCCAGTAGCAGCTGAAATCTTTTACCTTTAAAAACTGAGGAAAGGGAAGTGAAAATCATGACATGTGTCTACACCAGTTCTCCAAGATAATTGTAAATATTATGTATTATAAGCACACATCAATAAAAGCTTATATTGACCATGACAAGGGCTGGAAAAATCAGACGCACATAGTCTTTGGCGACGACTCTGCCTCTCGGTTTCTGTATGACCCCCACCTGGTGGGTGAGAAAAGGAATGAAGAGGGTGGTTCTTTCTCTGCACAAAGAAAAGGGCCACTGAATTTCAGCAATGCTTCTCACTAATGTCAACTATTTTCGGAACATTTATTTTCATCTACAAACAAATTTTAATGGATTGCAGCTATGTATAGGCGCAGAGTTGGTACGTGGGTAAATCCAAAGTGGAAGGACATGACCCAAGCCTCGAAATTCTAGTACAAAAGACAAAATGCAAGTCCTCAAACAATTACAAAGTAATGCAGAATATGAGAAACTCCATGAAAGTGGCACATTGCTCGAAGGGTCATAAGGAGAGGGAACCTTCAGTGCTTGCTAATTCTGGGCCCCACGCCGACGGTCTCACGCCTGCCCGGCAGAAACTCCTGACGGGACTCGTCGACAGAAGATTTGCACATACAAAGGCACAGCTTTCAAATGACCGCTGCAGTCCCTTTATTCCTGGTGGCGAGGCTTTGTTTATCCTTTTGCTTCACTGCGCTGCTTATTATTTCTATGCAATAAATATCAGGAACACTTTGTTGTTTTGGCCTTTTGGCTCCTGGTTAAAATTGCCAAATTCATTCATTTGTGAGGACACTGGACATTAATATCGAGATACCAAATTATTCTAACTTCTTAACATTTAAACATATGCTAAGGGCCAGCAAGATAGCTCAGGAGCAGGGACTAGGCATCACAAGTCGCGGCAGCCCCAAGCCCAGGTGCACTGAGCCGGCCCCCGAGCCCCGGCCTGCTGCATGCCTGTAATCCAAGCACTGGGAAGGCTGAGACAGGAGTCCGAGCTGCGGAGTGGAGAGACCCAGGTCAAACACATGAAGAAATAAGAAGATAAACATTTGCTAACGATAATGATAATAAGTGATAACTACCATTCATTGAACTCTCATTTTAGTTCTTCCTGTGATCTGTCTTGTTCTTAAGCATATTATCTAATACTCAAAAATGACAGATATATCATTCATCTGTATTCATTATAATTTCTGAAGGCACATATAGTGCACAGATTTTATTAATGTACTTTGTATGCTGTAAAAATCAGTAAAGAAACCTGGACAGGTAAAGGGTTGTTGCATTCCTTGAATTGGTTTATTCCCCATCTCATGCCGCTCTTTTAAAAATAGCTTAAGGTGAGTTTCTGATGAGTTACTGGTCTGTCTTGGCCCATTTCTGTGGCTCGATAAAGGAGGCTCCGCTGGCTCTTTTTCTGGAAGTTCGCGAGCACCTTTGCTTCCAGCCCCAGCGAGGGACGCGAGCACGTGCGCAAGGTGGGAGCGACGAGACAGCGGGCCGTCTTGGGGATGCCTGAGCCCGGGTCGCTAGCTCCACCGTGCACAACATCCTGAGCGCGCAGCTCTGGAGATCTCGTCCCCGGCAAGTCCCAAAGCCGCTCACACCGCCTCGCCCAGGGCTGCTAGAGTCCATTTTCTGCTGCTGCAGCGAATATGGGAACTGGGCAACTTTGGTTCACAACTCTTTAGTCCAAAGGTACTGGCACGGTTCCATTTCTGCTCTTTTATTAGTAGTCTTAAATACCAATGCATACTTCATCTGCTAGGTTTCGAGGTTAATCAATAGTTCTGTCCTTTTTTTTTTTTTTTTTTTTTTTCATTTATGTTTTTGGTACAGGGTTTCACTATGCAGCTCAGACTCAGTGATCTTCCTGTTTTTAGCCTCCCCAGCACTGGGATTACAGGCGTGCCTGGACTCAGTCGCCAGCTCAGTGTGCCCCTGGCGCGGGCCGGAATGGCATATGGCACCAGGAATCCAACCCTAGTTCCCAGGCTTGCCAAAGCAGGCGCTTAGTCTGCTGAGCTATCTCGCCAGCCCTTTGACCTCTTGAAAAAAGACAAAACCTTACAATATTTTCTTTCATTCCATAATATATGCTATTTGAAAACTTATTTTAATTGCATACATTTTTAGCTTTTATTTTTTTTATTTTAGTACAGGATCTACGGGGCCTCATTATGTAGATCGGACTCATAGTGATCCACCTGTGTTCAACCTGCCAAGAGCTGGGATTATAGGCACGCACCACCACGCCCAGTCTCAATCACTGTCTCAGCGCACCCCGTGTGTGGAGCCCACACAGCACGCTGGGAATGGAACTCTGGCTGCTGCGTTTGATTTAACAGGCGCTTTAACCTGCTGAGCTATTTGGGCCGGCCAAAGAAATAGCTGTTTCTTCTTCTTTTTTTTTTTTTTTTTAATCAGGAACCGAACTCATGACTTTGTGCTTGCCAGGCAAGCACTTACTCCACTGAGCTATCTCCCCAGCAAAGTTGAGAAGGATTTTTTTTTTTTTTTGGGGGGGTGGGGTCTGGCTCAGGCTGCCTTAAGGGCCGGTGTGGTGTGGCATGTGGAGCTGGGGATCTAACCATTGTCCCCTGCGCCTGACTGGCTTTGCCGATGCAGGCAAACTTTAAACAACTGAGCTAACCCATCAAGCCCCATAAGTAATTCTCTGACCTACCTTGTCTGATAACTGGTCTTTTATTTCTACTTTTGTTTATTTTTATTTTTTGGTGGTACCAAGGATCAAATTTGGCACCTTGCACTTGCCAGGCAAGCACTTATTCCACTGAGCTATCTCCCCGGCACTTAACATTTAAGCATAGACTTATCAACATTATTAGACTTTTCTTTCCTTTTGCTCTCTCTGTCTTTTTTTTTTAAACACTATATACAATTTCTTACTAAAGTATATTTTCCAGTAATATGTCAGTAAGGCTCTGTCCATGTAATCTCTCTCAGTCTTTATACATCTAATTTTTTGTTTATTTGCTTTTGTTTTACCTTTTGTCTCAGTTACTTTTCTCTCATTGCTGGGACAAAATACCCAACACTCAGAATTAAGGAAGGAAAGATGTTTAAGCTCATAGTTTGTGGAAGTTGCAGTCCCTACTTGACTGGCTCCAAAGCAGAGTGGCCACGGCGCAGAGCAGCAGGAAGACAGCGGGCACAACAGGCAGGAGCAGTGGCTACAGCAGCCGAGGCAGAGAGCAAGGCTCTCTCGCCTATTCCTTACAGGACATCCAGGTTATCTGCGGGGGTGGGGGGG
>NW_004524724.1:715350-729884 GCF_000260255.1 Octodon degus
CTCACACCCATAATCCCAGCAGCACTCACACCCATAATCCCAGCAACATTCACACCCATAATCCCAGCAGCCCTCACACCCATAATCACAGCATTGGATCATGAATTAAGCAGAAACTCTAGAAGCCACCCCATAACTGCATGAGGCTTTGTGGGGACACCTAGACCCAAACTCTAACACCCCTGCTCCTGAATGCTCATTTAGCTGAATATATATCTACAGAGCCTGTTTGCACACTTCTCTGAGTTCATCCTCAGTGCATTTCGGTGGCTTACACAGTGAGCATTTCCCTTCAGTTATTAGATTTTTCACTTATAGGATTCCATTTTATTCTTTCTGAAACTTTCTTTTTAAAGCCGTCAGTCATCTGATTTTTATTTCTTTCTTATATCTTTGAACATTTATACCAGCTTCCTTTGCACACTGCCTGTTTCCGGTTGCTTTTAGCATGTGCATCTCCTGTTTGCCGACCTCCTACTGGGCAGGCTGCTTCCTTGAGCGCTGTGAACATGGGACTGTGGGCCTTTTAGGAAGGGCCTTGTCCCCCAAGCTCACGTCGCGGCTCACGCCACGTAGCCCTGGTGTGGCTCTGCCTGCCTGCCAGCTCTGTGGGCTGCCAACCAAGTTCTATAATAATTTGACTCCATTGTTTTTTTATCAAGCATAGTGTGTGAATCCAACTCCCTATTTCACATACTGCTGGCTTAGATTTCTCCCAGGATGATTCATTTCAACCATGATATACAGCAAGCAACCCACTTGCCTTGCTAAAGCTCCATTCCAGTGGGGAAATGTTTTCTAGTCCTTGAAGGCTCTCAGTTTAAGCTGGGAGTGGACCCACAGATTTCCACACCAGCAGGCCACCAACTGAACTCCCGTCTGGAGCAGCATGCCCACCTGCCCAACCGCAGGGTTGAGGTTTCAGCCCCTGGGGCACCACGTCTGTGGGCCTCAGGGCCCACCTGGGGAGGCTTCCTTTCCCAGCTCTGCCTCAGGCCGGCTCTTCGCTCCTGGCACCGTGAGGTATTCCTCTGGTTTGCTAGCTTAGATGGGTGCGAGCATATTTTTGTGGCTCTTCTATCTACTCCACAGTACTGTGTCCACAGTAAGGACCAATCTCAGTTTCGTTTACATGACACCACACGGCTATCTGACTTCCTTTTATCCTGTTTGCCTCTTTTGCTTTCCATTAACTAAACCAACAGATCAATTAGGCGGTCCTGAAAAATGTCATCTTGAATCTTGCTGTTATATTTTGATGTGTCCTACTTGTCTCAGATGGTGAATTTCTGGCAGACCAGGGCTGCAGTACACACAGACATGCATCAGCTCACTGGAAAATACCAATAAACAGAGAGGTGGGCACAGGATTTCTGAAGGTCTCACTTGCAAGGATAAATGCTTTTCGGAGTCGGCAGCTCCTTTGCTGGCCACTCTTTCCTGGACTCAGAGTCAGACGCAGCTTTCTTTCGGTTTGGCAGTAGTGGTCACTGGTATCTTCACATGATTAAGTGGTTCCCTCAGAATCAACCAGAATTCTGCTACCTATCGCTCGTGCTTTCTGTGACCAAGCCTTTAGAACTTGGAAAGCTTTTACCTGCAGCTTCTTAACTTAATATTTCATCAAATGGCACTCTCAAGCCTGAAAGAGATGAACAGAAGTGTCTTGTGTGTGTGTGCGTGCGTGTAGCAGTGGCAGAATTATGAACCATAAAACCAAGGTGACAGGAAGGTGACAGAAGAAATGTTACAACAGTGATGTGACCTATGAACATGTGGCCACCAGATGTGGTGGCCTGCTTGGGACCCTCGTCTTGTTGTGCATTCAGATGCCTTCGTGTCTTTCTCACCCCACCTCCCGGGTTCATAATGTGGATGACTGAAATTCTCCGCAGGACTCATGGATAAGGAATATTATTGATGACAGAAATTTCATTTTGGTAAGCTGCACAGCCAAAGATAAATACAGCAGGGCTATTTTAACCTCTGTGAATTAGGCCAATTAGAGTGAGGCTTCCCTGTAAGATGGTCTCTCTGAGGATGTGTGTGATTTATGGGAATGTCAGCATGACCCTGGTTCTGGAAAACTCTTAAAATCTCTTTTGTTGTAATCATCACTTGAGTTACACTTGTCACTAGGGAAAATTATTTTTAGAAAAATATATAATCAACATTGGTTAAAATAAATATTAGATAGCTATCTCAGAACAAAATACAAAGAAAACCTTCACATCGACACAGAAAATAAAAATTAATCGTAACCAATGCTAAATGTGGTGTGGTAAAGAAATTTATAGACAGGAAAACACTGAAATATTTGGTTTTGTTTCTTTTCTGAACTCCGCTGTGTCTGAAACTGTTAGACAACCTGCTTGATTCTTCCCCTGTTGGCAGAACAAGTGCTCTGTAATTGGTGCCTGTAATGGAATTTGAAAAAAGAGACCCAGAATTTTAAAAGCATTGAATCTACACGCCAAGAAACTCTAGAGGGCAACTGTGTTTGCATGAAGAATCAGTTTTCCTCTCATCTTTCCCAGCCCCTCAATTTCACTTGTCTGGAAGGAACCACTATTAGCTTGCAGTCCTTAAGTAAAGGTCGTAACGTAAGCTTGTCATCTTTGAATAGCCGTGAACCTTGCCACCAACTGGGTCCAGTATCGGTGCTACTCGCACAGGCTGGTAGTCACTGTTGCCCCCCTGGTAACTGCAGCAAGATCATGTAACTCCTGCCTCACTCAAGGGATATAATAAGGATGTTTTGAAAAAGATAAATGAAAAATGCTGTAAAAAGTTCAAATGTGCTACAGACTTGATGTATACTGATTTGGCGAGTTTTGCTTTTGTATTTTATTGCTTTTTTCTAAAACCAGGTATTGAACCCAGGACCTTGCACGTGCCAGGCAGGTGCTTACGCCCCTGAGCAGCATCCCCGGCCCCATTCCTTTCTATTTTTGTTTCAACGAGAACTAAAAGATCCTAGAGCTGAAGCATCGTTAGCTATTTCTAAAGTCCTCTATTTCTCCAAGTCAAAGTGTGGCTGGCAGTTGTTGGAAGTCACCCAGTCACCCCAGCTAAGCTGGGGCCTCCTACCAAGGGCTCCGGAGCCGGCGGGCCAGCGGCGCCTCGCGTGCGGGGTCGCAGAGCACCGGGGCGGGACGCCCGCGCGCTCTCTGTGTCCTCGCCGTTGGTTCAATCAGCAGATTGCAAGCACTAATAAAAACATATATTGAATAGTATCAAATGCTCTTCAGAAATAATGCAGAAGCCAGACCTGAGCGCCTCAAGAGTCCCTGGGAAGGGGCTCAGGAGGCGACGTGGGCGGGAGCGTGTGGCTGCCCGGCCTTCCTCGCCGCCTCTCCCGGGACTGCCGGCCGCCTCAGCCCATCCGCAGCCACCCGGGGCCGGTTGGCACCCTTCTTACAGCACGCAGGCGAGGTTTCTGAAACTTGGCAAAGCAAAACAGTATTGTCACACTTTCTGTTTCTTTATTTTGCCCTACGTTGTGAAACTGGGGTAAGGTATTAGAACCAAATAACAGAAGACTCTTGATTCTTTTGTTTTGTCTTTGAGACAGGGTCTCACTGCGCAGTTCAGGCTGGCCTTGTGCTCACTTTTGTACCCCCCAGGCTGGCCTGGAACTCGCAGAGATCCTCCTGGCTCAGCCTCCCAAGTGCTGGGATTACAGGCATGTGCCACCATGCCAGGCTCTTGATTGTCTTCTAAACTGAAGTGCCTTGGTAGTTGCCTTACAATTTCCTAAATTTTATGAGTTTGATTCTTAAAGCCAATTTTTAATATTCAAACTACTTGGAAGTTGAAGCTCAAATATTAACTAACAATTTTTATTTTTATTTTACTTATTTTTTGTATTTTAAGGAAGGTTCTACAGGGCGTTCACAGTCTCACTATTACATCAGACTCCGCGTGATCCACCTGCTTGCAGCCTTCCAAGAGCTGGGATTATAGGCACGCACGCCCAGTCTCACTTGTGGTCTCAGGGCACCCCAGGGGCGGGGCCGGCCCGGCAGGCCCAGGGAGGAAATCGCCAGGCCCTGGGCCTGCCTGCAGGCACTGTAATCCACTGAACTATTTGGCCAACCTTAACTAGCAATTTTTTTTTTTTTTTTCAGAACCGGGGTTTGAACTCAGGCCCTTGCACGCTTGCTAGGGAAGCGCTTATTCTACTGAGCCATCTCCTCAGTCCCTAATATATCTGAACCTGAGTTTTACTTTTTTTTGTGTGGTACCGGGGATTGAACTCAGGACCCTAAACTTGCCAGGCAAGCACTTAATCTATTGAGCTGTCTCCCTGGCTGACTAGCAACTTTTAAAACAGAGTTTTTCCAGTTTTGACAAATGGTCAAGCTGATATGTTTTCAAAAACATCAGCTACCACATTTAATTTTAATGACCTCAGTAAGACAAGAGACTGGGACCAAGCAGAACAGGGTAGCTAACCGGGGGAGAGGTGCCAAAGGCTGTGAAAACCTGAAGCTAACCATTTGCGTATGACATTTTCAGGAAAAAAAAGGACATAAGCAGAACATAGGACCCAAAGTGTCTGCCTCTTCCGACTCATGGCTGAGCACTTCCCACCAATCAGAAGATGATTTTGTTTGTTTGTTCTTTGGGACAAGGTCACACAATGCAGTTCAGGCTGGCCCTGAGTTCACTTTGTAGCCCAAGCTGACCTTGAACTCACAATGATCCTCCTGCCTCAGCCTCCTGAGTGCTGGGACCATAGGCATCTAGATGCCACCACTTCGAGCAAAAGATGCTATTGCCAACCCTTCATTTGCCAGTGGGCATAACCAATCAGAAAACACTGCTCCTGATCCTTCACTCATAGAAGGTAGAAGGCCAAGTGAGGCTTTCTGTAGGACAGTTTAAGTCTGGCGTGACACTAAGGGCCTGTTTGCTAGGACAAACGACCCAGTGCCTTCCTTGCACAAGAGAGAAGTCAACTGGGGAATTCTGGAGGCAAGAGACCACTGTCCCTTCTCCTTGTGAAGCTCCGAGTCTGGCCCACAGCCCACTCCTGCCCTCTGGAACACATGTCTTTTCCACTTTCAGAGACGTGAGCCCCTTCCTGCTGTGGGTGTCGCAGCATGCCTTTGCTCAGGACACAAAGAGGGAAAGAAAGCCTTGTGGGAAGCCCCATCGGCCACACCTTGGACCAATAAGGAAGCAGCAACTTGTGTCCAAATTGTAAAATAATTGCTATTCAAAAACTAAAAACCAGAGAAGGCACACTGTCCCGCACAGGTGAGTTCAATGTGTGCTGCTCACATATCCCTGTTCAATGTGGGGCGGCCCCAGTGACACCGTAAATGCCAGGCCTCACCAGCTGAAAGCCTGAGAAAGGGAGGGAGCTGCAGAGATCCATGAGCCCTCTCAGAACAGAGCTGAGGGAACTTTAGTCCAGGCCCTGGCATCCCAACAGGATAGCCAGGGGACGCCAGCTCGACGGTCAGCAGCTCTTAGCAAACTCGACCAAGTAATGCCTGAAGTGTCTTATCTTTCTTGAAACTAGTTCTAAGTGCCAAACATATATGGAAGCTGAAAGAGCGTTTTGCTAAATGAGCAGAGCTAACTAGAAGGCTGAGGACATGAAACCCAGGCTTGTGTGTCACCTGCTGCTCTGTTCCCGTTCTATTATTGTCAAATACCGTCTCTAGTCATCTCATTGATTCTGTGACTGTGTAGCTCCCTCTACTCATTATTTTACCAGGAACTGTGTGTCTAAAGATTTAAAAACAAGTAAACAAAATGAAACATTAAAACAGTATCCTTTGCCTGCAAACAGGCGCAGGGGCTGGGGATTCAATCCCTGGGCCTGCCATGCTGACCACACCCGTGGGGGCTGCTGAGATGGCAACTGGGACTGGGCGTGGTGGTGCGCGCCTGTAATCCCAGCACTTGGGAGGCTGTAAACAGGCGGATCACTATGAGTCCGATCTAGTAGTGAGACCCTGAGCACCCTGTAGACCCTTCCCTAAAATACAGAAAACAAAACAAAACACTGTCCCTAACCTTTAGTAGTTCATGTGGAAGAGACAAAAATACATCAACCTAGCAAAAATACTGCAGAGTATGACTATTCTAACAAAGGGATTTTAGAAATTCTGTAGAAATAGAGACTAGAAGACCTCACTACGCCTGGAGGAGGAAGGAGGGGCTGAACTGTGTCTGCCATGGGCATTCTCCAGTGGGAAGGGAGGAGCACCGCAGCGAGGGGCAGCTGTGATGCGCAGGTGCTGCAGGGGGCCGTCTGGGGTCGTGGACTGTCTGCTTGGGGTGCTGGCCTGCGCAGGACAGAGCGGCTCCTGCCACATGTTAGGAAATCCTGTGCTTATTCTAAGGTTTGCAAGCAGAGGGACCAACTGAATCACATTTATGCAAAAACTAAAGGCAGGAGGGCAGGAATCTATCAAGGAAGAACAGAGAGAAGACCTGAGAATATGAAACATGAACCACAGCAGCAAGAGCCAGATGGAAGGGATGCTGCAGGTGGGGTGCATCCCCCACTTCTCGATCCCCATACCCCACCTCTCTGTCCGCCGCCTGCTCCTTCCTGCCCTCGGCTGATGACCCTGCCCTCTAAGCTGTTCACACACTTTGCAAGTTTTCTACTTAAAAATTACCTTTCAGAACTATCAACACTAGAAGAACTAAAGTAGCAAACCCCTCCACACCCGCTGCATTAGCAGGGGGCACCCACCACGCTAATTACCTTGATTTCATGGCTAAATGGTGTTTCACCATCTGGACGGGCCACGGTTGCTTAGCCAGGTTGCTTAGCCACGCCTTCTGGGTGATTTGTCCCACTTTCTTGCTGTTGTAAGCAGCGCTGTGACAACAGTGATCGTCTCTGCCCATCTCCGTCCGTGAGTGAGGCTCCTGGCTATGCAGAACTCCTATCTGTGCAGCTTTCAGTTCACTAGAGACTGACAGACTGTTCTACAAAGTGGCTACAGGAGCCCAGCCGTCCGCCTGCCGAGGCGCCCGCCTTCGCCGCTCTGCACGCCCGCCTGCCAGCCTGCATTCCCATCGGTAGCCGCAGCCGCCTGCCGCATGCAGACGCCGAAGCCGGTGAGAAAGCAGGCCGTGCTGGAAAGCAGACGCTGGAGAGCTACTTCTCAGGAGCTGAGAAAGTCACGCACCAGAAAAGGTGACTCACAAACGTACCAAAAGAACAGGGCTGCACACATCCCAGAATCTGATCAGATAAACAGTTTGGGGAGGTCCTGGGGACCTACAATAATCTGACAGAAATCTGCTTTTTGGACTGTATTGAAGACGTCACAACAAGAGAAGTAAAACCTGAAGAGATCACCTGTCCAGAACATTGCTTACAGACATATTCAGAAATGACACAGGAATATCCATGAGACTTCAGGAAGGCCACATTCAGCAGAATGAAGCCCTGGCAGCTAGAGCAGGACTTCTCGGCCAGCCTCGATAGAGAGGACCCAGTGGATGGGCCTGCACGGAGGCTGCGCGGCCGCTGCACCGGGAAGGGGGGGACCTCCGGAGTGAGGGCTGTGCGCCCAAACAGCTGTGCTGACCGCTCGGCAGGTGGAAACCGCCGGAGAAGCAGAAGTGCTGCTTAGCAGGAATAATCAAAATAAAAGCTCTTATTTTATTTTGTTGAAGCGACATTTGTTGAGGCTCAAGATTAAGCAGCTTGGTCCCTTCCTCAGAAAGATAAGCCACTGTTTCTTCAATTGTGACTGTTAAATTTAATGAAAAATACATGTTCAATCATGTAAGAGAAAAATTTTATTATTGAAAGTGAAATAAATGGGAATATCACTGAAAAACAAACAAAAACAAAGTGACTACAACAATTATACTCTAAGTGGCAAACTTAAGAATAAATTTTAAAAAGCAAAATAAAATCTCTTAGGGCCCCGTAATCTTGCTGACACTCGCTGTGGTCAGGCTCTTCCTTGCTGGCAGGCTGAGCAGGCCATTCAGGCTTCTTCAGCTTCCTTAGGCTGGGTGGGGACTGCGACAGGGCCCTAGGGAGGCTCCCAGAGGCTGGGACTCCCAGTGGGCAGGGTCGTTCTGGGTCCTAGTTGAACATAGACTGGCCGTTAAGAGGACAGAAATGGTAAGATCAGTTAGGTAGCTGCCTCGTGATCTATCTGTGTATTAGAATTTCAGCAGAGGGGTAGCCAGTCAACTGGAGAAAATTCTTCAGTCAGAGACAATGCTTTCTTATTATTTTATGAATACTGCAAATCACATTTTGAATTGTTCCCTTTATTCTGTTGGCTGCTGGGAAACTTCAAGAAGCACTCATGTGCCTTTTGTGCCGTTGAGCTTCCAAGTGTTGGGCTCCTGCCACCTCTTCTGTTATTAAAAGAAACGCTCACACCAGACTACGTGAGCAGTGAGCTGCACAGGTCTAGGGGTCCTGCGGGGTGCACCTAACACCCACGGCAGAAGGCCTGCTCTGCCGTGGAGTGGCGAGACCCCTGTTTGCCCCCTGGGAGAGGACCCACTTGGTGGTGTCCTCTTACTTGTGCCTCATCATCCCAGTCTCCTAAAACACATTTGCCCCACACTTAATTTCATTTGCTATTTTATGTTGAGTGTGTTTTTAATTAGGAAATAATCCAATTAGCTATTTTATTTTCAAATACTGCAGTGAGGTTTCCAGAGAATTGTGAATGTTCTATCACGCTCTTATAGGGGAAATAAATCATACTCTGTGGGGTTTTGTTTTGCTTCATTTTGTTTTGCAAATAGGATAATTTTCTTGAAAGAGAGGCCTTTTGTTTCTTAGACACCCCCAATGGCATTCTAGTTGAAGTCCGCTCTCTGGAGGCCAAATCAAGAGGCAAAAGGGACTGTTCTCAAAGGATCTCTGCGACTGAGAGGGACTCCAAATAAGCAGTCATTAGTCCCAGCATTAACGTTTCCCTGCACACCTGGCTGCAGCAAGCGCCCTCAGGGCTGCCAGAGGTCGGGAGGCTGCAGGTTCCCCTGCTGGGCATGGAGGTTTTCCTGCCTTTGTGTTTCATTTCTTTGTTTCTCTAGTTCTGATGGGGACCACAGCTCAGCCCAGGGCTCGTGCACCGTGCACTGGATGGAACACACGTGCACCCTCAGTGGGCCACATCCAGCTCCTGCTGCCCAACGGCAGGCAGATGCACATCAGAGAGTGGTGTCTCCAGATCTGTGTGTCTTAATCTTCCAAAGGCTTGGGCGTAGTAGGGACAACACACTTGACCATGCTCCAGACAATGTGCAAAATAAAAAGCCTATCTTCCCTCAATTACCAGGAAACGAAACTCCACCATAAGACTCTAAACCACAGCTGACATGACACATGGGCTAGCGACCGAGAGCTAGAAATTACATACGTTTCTTCCCTTCCTCTTTTCGTGAAAATTAAAAACTGAATATTGTTAGCCTGGGTGTTGGGGCATACACCGGTAATCCCAGCTTTTGGGAGGGTAAGGCAAGAGGGCTCGCTGAAAGTCTGAGGCCAGCCTGGGCTACAAAGTGAGTTTGAGAACAGCCCAAACTGCATAGCAAAGCCCTGTCTCAAAGACAGAAAAGCTGGGGAGATAGCTCAGTGGCATAAGCAACTGCCTGGCAAGTGCAAGGTTGAGTTCAATCCTGATCCCCAGTATCCAGAGGGAAAAAAAAAAGAATGAGTGGTATCAAAGAGTGATATTCTTCTTAGGGGCTGAGGATACAGCTCAGTAGACTAAGTGCTTCCCTGGCAAGCACAAGGGCCTGAGTTCAATCCCCGGTTCTACCAAAAGATAAAAAAATAAAAAATAAAAATAAAAGAAAGAAAAAATTAATGTTCTTTAGAGGGATGTTTGCATCTCTTGTCATGGTGGAAGGAGCCTCTGGCAAGCTCACGATTTGATCTATAACACTAGCTCCGGTTTCCTAAGAGAGCAAGTGCAGCTCACCTTCGAAGGTTGGTGGACAGCACTGAGTGAGGTCACAGGAGGCAGCAGAAGCCAGCCAGAGGTAGCACTTCCAGCCACTTTCAGAGGCTCATCTTGTGAGAACACTCTTCTTCCTAGAACCAGTGGAATGTCCACTGAAAATGTCATTTGAAAAATTGTACAGCAGAAATTATTAAGGATGGAATCAAATTTTCTGTTTAAAATGGGACTTCACAACAAGAAGTTAATTAATTACCATTGAATTCGAGTTCTCGAAGATTTATTCTCTCTGAACTCAAACACTCTTCCCCGGCCGGCATTTTGGGAGCTACAGAACTCTGTCCTGGGCAATTTCTGTTTTTCTCAACGTGTTGTGTGTGGGTTGAGACTGATGGCGGGTGCCTATCAGCACATTAGCCTGTGTGAACGAGTCACAGAGGACAGCCCCTGGAAGAAGAAGCGCTAAGCAGTAGTGGCCCACCTTGTCCTGTCCCACCCCCTTAAGGAAATGAAAGCGGAAAAGGGTCAGTAAAAAGAACAGGGAGAAAAAGAGTGGAAAAGGATGTAGGGACGACGTCAGCCGCATGACATAGGCCGTCCCTCGGCAGGGGCAGCAGCTCGGGCCTGGGGAGCGCGTGCTCCTCGGCCGCGGGTCTTTTTCATCCCGCTGGGGCTGGAGAGACCAGCACTGGGAGGACTGAATTCGCATGGAAACAGCACACAGCACACACTTTTCCTGTAATTTTTATGTTGTGTTTTTCCATTTTTAACCCAGAAATTTAAATGTTTTTTCCCCAACACAAACTTATAAAGCTAATTGCCCTTAAGATTCAAACACATAATTTTCTCTCTGATACAAAGAATTTTTAGGTAGCTTGAATCTGGTAAAATTATAGCACGTCACTAGGCTGCAGAATATAGTTCGGCAAGAATTCTTTCAATAAAATTCACCTTTCATTTCACCGAAGTCCTCCTTCGGAACAAATAATTACCCAAAGAATGGTGGTGCATTCTCTGTAATTTGAGAACTAAAATTAATTTCAGAGAACCTTCAGGGTGAGAATGTTTGTCAAAGGGATTAGCGTCTATCCTGTACCCAGACGCAGCAACAGTAACGGGGATGGAGAGGCGCCGCCAGCACAGCGCTTGCGTGCGTGCGCAGGACCGCACGTCCGTCGCGTGGCCCCCGCAGGCGCTGCAGCCTTCAAGAACCGACCTCCGGAGGGCAGGTAGCCCGCGCTTGCTGCGGTCCGGGGCCTGCGCGGTGGGCTCCCGGGCTCCGCATCACACGCACGATGTGGGGCCAGCCGCAGAGCCGCCCTCCGGCTCCCGAAGTCACAGTGATCTTGGTGATTATAATGAGCTCCTCCATCTCACGAGGTGACCTTAGGGCGGGCCCCTAAACTGCCTCAGGCTGCGGCTGGCTCCCTGGGACTGAGGCCCGGCCTCCCTCCGACCCGCCCGCCCGCCCGACCTCTGCAGGGCCGGCGTCCAGGCAGAAGCCCTGCTCTCCCTCCCCGCTGGTGCTTCCTTCTCGGTAAAGAACTTCGAGGGGCGCACAGTGGCTCAGTCCTGTAATCCCGGAACCTTGGAGGCTGAGGAGGAGGATGTCAGGAATCTCAGGCCAGCCTGGGCTACACAGTGAGTTCAAGGCCAGCCCGAACTACAGTCATACCCTGTCTCAGAAAAACAAAAAACTAAACGTCCAGTGAAGTGCCCTCCGAGCTCTGCAGCCGGTCTTTGGGCTCATCAAGCGGGAAGGGCGTCACAGGACATCGGGCTCCCAGCCTGTCTGCCTGCGGCCACCCCGGACATGGGCGCAGCCTGTGGCAGGGCCCTAACCTGAGCGGTGACTGCGGGCAGTGTCCGAGGGCTCCAGGACTCCCGTAGCAGGCAGCCCCTGCGGGGGGAGTGCCTGCTCTCCTCACCCAGCGCTGGCTTGTGCATTCCTCAAGCCCCAGTACAAATGCTGCACTTTCCTCTGTAGTTCTGGGATTCCTGGGTCTCTCTTATCTCTAAAATTGTTCAGTAATTGAGTGCTTGCTTGGCATGGGCAAGGCCCTGGGCCTGGGTTCCATCTCCAGCATCTCCAATAAATTAAAACTTAAGCATTTTAAATAAATGACTTCAGATCTCACAGATCTGTATTTTAAAGGATGCTTGCTATAAATTATTTTATGTATAAAAAAAGCAAATGCTCTAATAGCCCTACATTTGGAAGCAATTGAAATGCACAAGTGCCATTAGGTTGACTTTTGAACTCTTCTGATTTGTGGCACAGATAAGAATAAATGATGGACTAATTAATTTGTGTGCAGATTTTAAAGTCTCTAAATCTTGACAAGTTAATGAATATGGTAAGTAGTTGGCTATTTCAGGCTACCTTAAAGTGCTTAATGTACTTTCAACTCCTTGGTCCAATTTGAGAGCCTGTCACTGACACTTGCATGTTATCAGTGTCGCCTTCCTGTGACCAGTCCCCAGTCTTTGCCTATCTTGGGATAATGTCCACTGACCTTTACTGTCCACCACGTTGTGGCCTTGGGTTTCATTCGGGTCAACAGATTGATGCACCCTTTCTAGAGCAATAAGTGTATATACGTAGAATTTCACATGTGCATTTGTGCTTATTGTCCTGAATTACAGAAAACAGAAGCACGAGGTACCACCTGCTTCCTGGATGCACCACCTATTTCTTACTCTTGCTTCTTTGCACTTCACTTTTTGTGTAAAGAAAGTCTACTTGCCCAGTAAAGCATACGTGAGGAAATTACACAGGAAATGAAGGAGCCGGACAGATCCGGTGACATGCTCAAAGTTGGACATACAGAAAAGGTGGAGCCAGAGCTTGTACCCAGAAGGAGTGTTTCTGTCTTCCTTGTGGCAGAATTCCCTTGTTCAAGTGCATGGCTGTGGTCCTGACCCATCTCCCTGTGGAAGCTCGCAGAGCTTCCCAGAAACGCTGCTTCCATCTGTCCAGAAAGTTCACAGAAATAATAGAATTTTACATGACAGTCAAGAAATATGGAATAAAGGATCTAAACTGCAAATCACGTTTGCACTCAAAGCGTGGTTTTATGGAAAGTGTCCGGCTCCTCAAAATAAGGATTTACAGTGACAAATGTCTTTGCAGGGATGATTATGGCTTTGTGCTGGGGTGATGCCAATAAATCTTTTTCTACACAGTTTGGGTCTCAGTCCAGGCTGGCAGTAAATCATGTCCCTGGCACCACGATTTCAAAAGGAAAGCAAGTGAGGACAGTATTATGGATGCTGCTTTCTGGGACCAGTTATCTAAAGATTAGTTGTGCTGGCATGGCTTTTTTCTCATGACCTATTTTTAAATTAAGAATATAAATACATACTTATTCCAGTAATTAAGATTGGAAATGGAGAAATAAACCAAACTGAAGTATCCATAGAGAAGTCACCATTCCTTACACTATATAAGAAGTTTTCTCTCTTTTATTATTGTATAAAGCAAAGGAAAACCTTATTAACATTCAATATGAAACATCAAAAAAGGAATTTTAATTTACAAATAGGACATTAGTACTCTCCTAGTTAGCACTAATTTAGTTTAAGATTTTCTGAAACTTTTTCAAAAAGAAACTAATTTTATTCTCACTATTGCAATGCGAATATGGCTTTTTAAAAAGTTAAAAAAGCTCTTTTCAAAATCTCAATATATGCCAAGTTTCTGGAAAAAAATCACCATTAATGAAAAGTGCTCCTGCAAAGGCATGCAGTCTTTTTTTAAAAAGGTGTGTGTGCTGGATGGGGGAGTTGAAACTATCTGCTAGCAAAGAAACAAACGCAGGAAACCAGGAAGTAGCTAGAAAAAAGGATGCCAAGTGGTAACGCACCAGAAGAACAGTTGGAAAATGAAATGGGAGAAGAGTAGACGGCCCACTGGACACGGGAAGAGGGAGCATGCTGTCGCCGCGCTCTGGGGACCCCTGTGGCTGAGCTCGGCTGGTTCAGACTGGAAGGGCAGACCAGGACCTCAGAGCAGGCAGTGGGAGGTCTCTGCATCCGTCCGTGGGAGCAGCAGCGCCCCAAGCCTGCACGCTCGCAGCAGCTGCGCGGCCACGGGCCCTGCGAGCCACGGATGTGGCGTGGACGCGGGCCACAGTCCGAGCCCAGCGCCTCTGTCCTTCCCGGGGAGCCCGCTGCCCCTGTGGGGAGGGCAGCTCAGGACAGTGTCCTCTGCTTCTTTCGATTGGGCAATGCCTGTCACAGACCTGGGGACACGTGTGCAAGGCAATCCCATAATGTGTGCTCCACCGAGCTGGACTCCGCACAGCGCAAGGGCACCTTCCCAGCCGAGCACCCCGCTGCATTTCCGACCTCCGGGCTTCAAGAGGGCACCGGCAGAGCCCCTTCCGGCCTCAGTTTAGCTGATGAGAGGCGCGGAAGCGAGGCGCGCCGTGGGTCTTCCTGGGCCCGCGGTGGGGTGCTGGTCTCCGGCCTGGAGGACGCCGTCGGCCTTCCCGCTGGAAGTCCACTGCCCGCCACCTCTGACCGCGCGCCCACGCCACCAGCCTCTGACCACGAGCCCACGCCGCCAGCCTCTGACCACGAGCCCACGCCGCCAGCCTCTGACCACGAGCCCAC
>NW_004524724.1:730782-784558 GCF_000260255.1 Octodon degus
CGCGCCCATGCCACCAGCCTCTGACCGCGAGCCCACGCCACCAGCCTCTGACCGCGAGCCCACGCCGCCAGCCTCTCACCACGAGCCCATGCCACCAGCCTCTGACCGCGAGCCCACGCCGCCAGCCTCTGTCCACGGCCCACGCCGCCAGCCTCTGACCGCGAGCCCACGCCGCCAGCCTCTGTCCACGGCCCACGCCTGTTCTCCTGGCGCAGCTCCTCCCGGGCTGGCTTTCTGCAGGACGCCCTGGAAAACCTGGTCTTTTCTGGGGCCAATTGGGGTACTCCTTTCTCTCCAAGGCAAATTCATGACTAATTAATCCCCTTTCCATCATTCAGCAATTGTCCTTCATCCTTAGAACAAAGTTGCCCCAGTTGTTTAGTATTTAGACCAAGTACTTCTGATCAGTCACATTTATTTATTTAGGAATTACCTACCCTTTCTTTCAGCTTTTCTTTTTTTTCTTCCTTCCTTCCTTCCTTTTTCTTTTCTTTTTTCTTTTTTTGATGCTTTAGTTTTGTTTTATAAAACCATGTTAAACAAATATGGGCCAAATACAGAAGGTAGATTATTAGCAAATGGTATCTCCAAAAAGTTGTAGCAGACAAAGTTAGGCATCATTTAGCATAGACATGTTATATTTAATATTAATCTGTATATCTCCAAAGACAGTAATCCAAGTAAAACTGGCAGAGTTTAAGACTATACATCCTCCTCTCTGTTTTGTCAATAAGCAACTGAATTTCCTATTTTAATTGTAACAGTGCTTCCATATGCCCTCTGGGCCATTACAAGTTTTACTACGGCGCTCAGAACTTATGCACTGACCTTTATTTTGTAGACCTGAAGATCTTTAGAAATGACTGGCTTCCGATAATATAAGCATATAAAGTCCAAAGTAGATACCACAAGAATAACAAAGCCAAGTAGCTAGACCACCGACACTCGTACTTTTAGTCCTCTGGCACACCTACTCAAGAAGCCAGTGCTTTACCTGAGGGTACCTGAAAGTGTATTCAATTAACATAATGGTAATATACTAAGAGAAGCCTAGAGATACATTTTTGGGAGAACCAGTAGGACTGGGAATCACAGCCTCTGCCAGCAATAGGCTAACAAGTTACGGGGGTTCAGCTTTTCTTTTTTAATTACTGCTTGAATACTTGGTTTTCAATCTTATTTATTTATTTATTTATTTATTTATTTATTTGGTACAGGGTCTCACTATGCAGTTCAGACTCATCGGCATCTTCCTGTCTCAGCCTCCCCAGACAGGTGTGCACCACCGTGCCCAGTTTCAGTGGCTGGCACGGTGCGCCTGGGGTTCCAGGGCTGGCGTGGCATATGGTACTAGAGATGGAACCTGGGTCCTGGCACTTGCCAGGCAGGTGCCTAGACCGCCAAGCTGTCTCCCTAGCCCTGAACACTTGATTTTTAAAAAGAAGTTTTGTGGTGTATCTCATTTAAATATTTCCACTTTACTTGGCAATATTACTAACCATTCTGATGATCTGAGGACAACTCAGCATGGCTGTGCTGAGGTCAAATTCTTAAATTGGAATTCGTCTTATTAAATGATGCTAAATATCATTTAATAGTTGATGTTTGACTATTTCCTTCTATCATTATGAAACCATTAAAAATATGTTCACGAAAGTCACAAGATAAATAAAAACTAAAAATACTTAAATATTACATTTTTTTTTTTTTTTAAAAGAGTAAACGGCTGGCCAGATAGCTCAGCAGACTAACCAGCCTGCTTAGGCAGATGCCAGGGCTGGGGTCTGATCCCTGGAGCGCCATGCTGGCCCCAACCCCGGTGCACGCTGAGGCAGCGACTGCGACTGGGCATGGTGGCGCGCACCTGGAATCCCAGCGCTTGAGAGGCTGAGACAGGAGGATCGCTAGGAGCCCCATCTGTGTAGCGAGACCCTGCAGACTCTGTGCTAGCTAAATGCATTTTTTTTAAAAAATGTAAAAGTGGGGCTGGGGAGATAGCTCAGTAGAGTAAGTGCTTGCCTGGCAAGCACAGGGTCCTGAGCTCAATCCCCAGTACCGAAAAAAAAAAAAAAGTAAAAGTGCATAAGTAGATTTCAACAGAGTAAGCAGGGGTTTTAGGGTCAGACTGGTCTCCCTAGCTGGGCTGCACGTGCCCAGGCACTTTTCAGAACCGCGACTCTTCTTGGCGAGGGAAATAATAGCCCCATCTCTATGCTGGGGAGTGGCCAGCAGAATGCGTCACATACAGTTATAGCACGAACGGGGGTTATTGTATTGACTTTTTTCCCATGTATTTGGTACAGTAGTGATTCTCCCGTTCTCAGCCTCCCAAGCACAGGGATTACAGGCGCGCGCTACCACGCCAGTCTCAATTGCCATCTCAGCGCGCCCAGGGACAGGACTGGTACAGCATGCTGGTGTATTGACATATTTTTGTTTTTCAAAGTAAAGAATCCCAAAAATACTTGGTGTACTATTATGACTCCTGAAAAGCCAAATTATTAAATGCAGAATTTCCTCCTTAGGTTAGACTTGAAGAATATCATCTTCTGGAAACCAAGAAGCCTAGTTAACTTGGTGGGAAGTACTTCACTTACGGCAGTAAAGTCAGCTCTTACCTGCCCCGCCCTTGCTCCCCGCCTGCCTTGTCCCTGGGTTCATCGGTGGTTCAGCCCTCTTGCCAGCTGCTCCAAATAATCGTGGGTTATCTGTGGGTTTCCTTTCGCTCCTGCTCTCCTCGCATCCACCTGCGGCAAGCACAAACCCCAGTGGCCCAGCCTCTGCCGCATCTGCCTGTCCACCTCTGTCCCCTCTGTGCTTGAAACTTGACCACTTGGAGCAGCAACAAAATTGTAAAATCTCATTTTCCATTTTAGTAGACATAAGTAAGCAGTAAAATATTAGCTTTACTTTTCCTAGTTTTAAGTTAGTATTTTGAGCATCAAAACCTTCTCTCAGGTGTTTGAAAACAAAGAACACCCTTTACCACGGGCGACATGCTCTTCCTCAGCAGTGTTCCTGAGCCTTTCTGTTCCACAGCTTGGTTTGCCTTTCTGCTGGGGAGCTGGGGGATCGCCCGATGAAGCACCCAGGGGAGGCGGAGGAGGACGTGTGTCACTCGGCCTTTCACACTGAGCCTCAGAGCCCAGGTTTTCAGGAGTTTCCGATTCAGCAAATTTTCCGAGAGTAGCAGCAAGCATTTGATGCGGAGGGAAGTTTGGATCTAATTTTCACTTGGAGACACATGGACACTATTCCTGAAAAGACACTGGTGTCCTGAAGGTTTTTCCAGAAGCTACCGGCTGCCGCAGCCACAGAGCCAGCCCTGGGGCTCTGGGCTGTCAACGTCAAGAGGCTATAACCCAGCTGTGCGGTCACGCAGAGGGGCCTGTGGGCTTTCCGACCACCCGGCCCTTGGAGTCGCAGCTCGTGCAGAGACAGTACTCAAAGGAGAAAAGGGCGGAACTGCAGCAGCTGGAGAAAGCTGCCAGCCCTGAGCTTCCTGACCCCAAGAAAGTGCCAGGACTTTGAGCCTCTCTCAGGTCTTACTTGATTTTACCTCCGAAATAGGATCAAGCGGATGGTTCTGTGCTTTCCTCAAAGCAATGCCTTCAGGCAGTGTGAGAAAGAAAACCTTGAATCTTCAGGGGTTAAAGTCAACCTTCTAGACAAATGCAAAGGAAGGCTGCGGTGAGAGCCCTGGGGAAGGTGGGAGCCCCAGGATGGCAGGAGCCCCAGGATGGCGGGAGCCCTGGGACAGCAGTCTGCTCTCTGTAGGGAGGCCGTCTTGGTGACTCAGAGGAGCCAGCCAGGCCGGGTCGGGCTGTGCTCAGCACCGCTGAAGTTTCTTCTGAACTATCTGTGGAAATTCAGATGCATTAGACTTTAAAAAGAATTTCGTATTATTTGTTACAGATAGTTTTGAGTTGTATTTTGTTTTGTTTTTAACTTGGAATTGAACTCAGGCAGGACCCTGAACTTGCCAGGCAAATGGAAACAGCCTTCACCCTTTGCTCTTATGACCAACGTTTTGGTGTCTTTTCCTCAAAGCAGAGGTACATGGCTGGTGCTGCTTCAGCATGATCACGTTCTCTGCAGGGAGCACACCCCGCTTTAGGTGTGTGCCTCCTCCACCCTCCTCTTCGCTGCACACGTTTCCAGCCGGCCTCTGAAGTGCTGCCTGCTAGTACAGACTGAGTCTTCTTAAGACTGAGGTAAACTGTACCACACAGATAAAATAAGAACTCCAAAGGTAGGGTGCTACTCTGTGCTGGGTGTTTGCCTACTCTGGAACCTTTTATCACCTTTTGTCTCCAATATCCTGGTTGTCTACGGCAGAACCATGTGTCACCCTCTAAGAGCTTCTGGTGTCCCTGCCTCAGATCCACTGGTGGCACCTTCGGCTCCAGCTTGGCTTCAGAGACAGCTAGCAGTCTGTCCCAACTTACTGCATTGAAAATAAAGCCTGAGACTTTAAAAAAATCCAAGATTGAGGAATAGAAGAATACGGTGTGTTAATGAAGGCTAGAAGCAGCAATTATGGAACAACTAGGAGAAGTTCGTGGGACTGGAGCTAAGGTTTGGCAGTTGCCCATCACACAGCAGCGTCACGTGCAAGCCCAGCACACACACCCAAGGCAGTGACAGGCCACGTTCTGGGCGCCTGAGGTTGATCTTCCTGGCTTAGTCTCATAGTATGACGCTATCTGGAGAAAATAAGATAACCAAAGCAGGGCAACTCCATTCTTAATCTGTTCCTAGTTTCTGCTGGAAAAGCCAAGTTCTCTGTCTGCTGAGGTACCCAGCCGGGACAATGTGAGCCTAGTGCAGCCTTTCCTGCAAGGGCAGAAGGAGGGGGCAAGCCTCATTTCCTCCCGCGCGTGGGCGTGGCATGCACACGTCCCTAGGCCCTCCTATGGCACAGGCTCAGGAGGTTTACAAAGCGGGCTGATACATTGTATCAACTTGAGAAGTCTAGCCCCTTAACTAGTAACTCAACAGTTCTACCGTCCTAGGGTGTGGACTCTACCGAGTTGTTCACTGTGCCAACTGAGAGGTTTAGAAGTTTAAGTCTTTCAGGAGTCAGGGTCCCTGCTTCGCTCCCCCCCACTCCACTGGATCGCTGAGCTCCTGGAGCCTCCTCCTCCTGCCTGCTGCTCCTGTCCAACTCCTGCTCCTTCCCAGTCTGAATTCAGTTGCTCCTTCCTGCAGGAAGCAATCTAAGACTTTATCCTGGGCTGTGCACCCAGAGTCCTGTACCGTCTTCCACTGTAGCTGGGAGATCAGAGACGCTGTCTTGTTCATAGGGTGTGTGTAAATGCTGGAAGGAAGATGGTTGGCTTCAGGAAGTATTTGTTGTGGGATGTCTTCTTTTTTGTTCGCAGTTACTCTCCTTCACCATTAACTGGTGGCCACTAGCTTTGCGTGGGCCAAGGTGGCATGGCTTGCAGGACCCCTGAGCAGAAGCTTAGCACATCTACACATGTGACATTCCTCCTTCTGCTATCCAAAGCCAAGGGAGCACTAGTAGAACCTCCTATTACACTTTAAGGACAGCATTTGTCTTTTTACGACATATTTTTAAAAATAATGATTGTAATGCATATCAGCAAAAATAAAATATTTTGTTCTGGTCTGTGGTTTGTAACTTCACTCTGTTGCTTTCTTTGCTGTGCATGAGCTTTTTCGTTTAACGCAATTTCATTAGTCTATTTTCACTTTGCTGCCCCTGCTTGGGGTTCACAGCCAAGGGGGCATTGCCCAGACCAATATCACGGGCCTTTCTTGCTTCTTATAGGTACTTTACAGTTTCAGGTCTTCCGCTCAAGTCCTCCAGCCTGTGGAGCTGGGCTGTATTGGGTATGAGATAAAGGCCCACTTCACTCTCTGCGCAAGGATGCCCAGTTTTCCCAACATCATTTGTTGCAGAGGCCATCCTTACCCCATTGTAGAAAATCACTTGACCAGAAATGCACTGGTCTGCTTCTTACTTTCTGTCGGTTCCACTGCTTGCTGTATTGCCAGTATAATGCTATGTGAATTACTGCAGCTTTGTAGTACACCTTGAGCGGGTTTATTTTTTTTTTGGGGGGGGGGGCTGGCTCAGGCTGCCTTAAGGGCAGGCCTGGTAAGGCATGAGTGTGGAGCTGGGATCGAGCCGTGGTATCCTGTGCCTTATGCATTTGCATAAGCGGGCACCTAAACACCTGAGCCAGCCCACAGGCCTGTAGTGCACTTTGAAATCACTTAGCACGACGCCTTTAACTTTGTTCTTTTTATTCAAGTTTGCTTTATACATTTGGGTATTTTGCGGTTCCATGTAACTTTTAAGACTATTTTTTCTAATAACATTGCAATTTTGACAAATACTGCATTGAATCTGTGGATCACTTTAATAAGTATAGATATTTAACAACATTAATTATTATAATCCATGAATATGAGATAGTTTTCCATATATTTGGGTTTTGTTGTTGTTGGTGGTGGTGGTGGTGGTGGGGTTTTTTTTGTATTTTAGGGAAGGGTCTACAGGGTGATCAGGGTCTCACTATTAGATTGGTCTCATGGTGATCCACCAGTTTAGGGCCTCCCAGGAACTGGGATTAGAGGCACGCGCCACCACGCACAGTCTCAATTGCTCTCCCAGCGCGTCACAGGGGCAGGTCAGGCTTTCCATCTATTTGTTATCTTCAGTTTCCTTCAGAAATGTTTTATAGTTTCAGGATACAGATCTTTCAGCTTCTTAGCTACGTTGAATCCTAACCCTCTCCTTCTTTTTCTTTGTTTTCTGCATGTTGATGTAAAAAAAAAAAAAATGCTAGCTGACTGTTTCAATCGTGAATGTACCTGTGAGAGTCTGAGAAAATGCATAGAAAATAAAAGCTGAATGAGTTAAAGAGTTAAGCAGAGATGTTAGTTACCTTCCTGGCCAGAGAGACTGGAGTTTTAATCCACCCAACTGAGAAGGATCTGGTTGACACTTGGCCTCACCTGTGTCCGGACTTCCCACGTCAGGAGCATCTACGTGACACTGCAGACTGCTCCCTGCTCTGACTACGGACACCTGGCCTCCACGGTGCAAGGCGCTTTGTCTGCTCTATAACTGCCCACTAGAATAGAACCCAACTTCTTTCAGGGGAAGATCTTAGGTCTCCTCAACGCATTGCCCACAATATAACAATAAAAAACATTGGACATATGAATAAAAGAGAAAACATAGCTATTAGAAGTAAGTCAGTAATAAAGCGAGTAATAAACATGCCTTTATTCATAGATGATTCTGCATAACTCTCCAAAAATCTATTTGGTCTGCTAAGTGAATCCAGCATGGCTGTAGGATACACAAATATTTCTTTATTATTTCAACAAACAAAAGAAAGAACATTTAAAAATAAATTCACTTTATAGTACTGTCAAAGACAATTTCTAAGAATAAGCTTAAGAAACAGTATTTTTAAAAAATCTATCTATATCTATGTCTATATATATATATTTTTGCGGAACTGGGGATTGAACTCATGCCCTTGCACTTGCCAGGCAAGTGCTTATTCTACTGAGCCACCTCCCTGGCCCCCAAAAGTTTATATTTAAAAAAAACCTACAAAACTGCAGAAAGAAACTAAGAAAGGCTTAAAAAGAGTTTGGCCTCATACACATTATTCCAACACCAGTATTTCAAGTCTGTTTTTCTCCCAAAATCCTTCTAACTCAGAATGAGAGTTTTTGGTGGAAATTAACAATTTAGTATAAAATGTTATATGCAAATACAAATCACTGGGGCCGGGGAGATGGCTCAATGGAATAAGTGCTTCCCTGGCAAGCAAAAGGGTCTGAGTTCAATCCCCGGTTCTACAAAAAATAAAAAATAAAAATAAATAAATAAATAAAATAATAAAATAAAATCACCTTAGAATGGCCAAAATAGTCTGGGAAGATCGCTTGACAGTCTAAGTGCTTGCCTAGCAAGTGCAAGGTCCTGAGTTTAATCCCCAGTACCACATGCAGTGCCGGCCCTGCCCCAGACACACGGAGCTGGCCACCAAAACCAGGTGTGGTGGTGCACCCCTGTAATCTCAGCTCTGGGGAGGCTGAGGCAGGAGGATGATTATGAGCTGCACAGTGAGACCCTGTACCAAATAAGTAAATAAATAAATAAATATTTTTTAAAATAGCAAAATAATTTGAAAAAGAAGAAAAGAGACAAATTAGAGGACTTATGCTGATTTTAAGATTCACTATAAAGCTAACTTATGACCGTGTGTTATTGGCTTAAGAAAATACCAACAGATAAGTGGAAAAGAAAAAACCTAGAAATTGACCTTCTCATCTACTTACACAATTGACAAAGGTACCAGAAATCTAATAGGGAAAAGGAAACCTCTTCAACACATAACTGTTGGAACAACTCGGTTCTAATTATTCTGACCCACATTAAACCTAATTTAAAATGAACCTCACATGGGTTATAAACCTATCTGGTAAAAGGAACAACAGCAGCATCATTCTAATATTTCAAGATAGAAAATACCAGTAGAAATCTAAATAATGTAATTACGAAGACAAGAAGACAAAAGCAGTATGGGTACCATAAATAACCAAACGCTTGGTCTTTACGACCAGCTGTCAATAGACAGCACCCACTGGTGACAGCCATTGCAGTACACTGAGCTCCACAGAGACAGCGCCGGGGCAAGCGAGAGCCGGACGGGCACTGGGCGACTCTGCACCTCGCTGAGGAAAGCAAGTAAACATGGGCAAAGGAGATCCCAAGAAGCCGAGAGGCAAGATGTCATCATATGCATTCTTTGTGCAAACTTGCCGAGAGGAGCACAAGAAAAAGCACCCAGATGCTTCTGTCAACTTCTCAGAGTTTTGTAACATGTACTCAGAGAGGTGGAAGACCATGTCTGCTAAAGAAAAAGGAAAATTTGAAGATATGGCAAAGGCAGACAAAGCTTGTTATGAAAGAGAAATGAAAACTTTTATTCCTCCTAAAGGAGAAACAAAAAAGAAGTTCAAGGATCCCAACAGCCCAAGAGGGCTCCTTCGGCCTTCTTGTTTTGTTCGAGTATTGCTCAAAAATCAAAGGAGAACATCCTAGCCTCTCCACTGGTGATGTCGCAAAGAAACTTGGAGAAATATAGAATAATACTGCAGCAGATGGCAAGCAGCCATAGGGGTAAGTGCTTTATAGACAAAGGATGGAGAGCCATAGGAGAAGAAGGCTTCTGAGCTGAAGGAGAAGTATGAGAAGGACATCGCTGCCTACTGGGCTAGAGGAAGACCTGATGGAGCAAAAAAGGGAGTCGTGAAGGCTGAAAAAGCAAGAAAAAGCAGGAAGAGAAGAAGGCTGAGGAAGATGAGGATGAAGAGGAAGAAGAAGATGAAGAAGAGGATGAGGAGGATGAAGAAGAGAATGATGATGAATAAGTTGGTTCTAGTTTTTTTTACTTGTCTATAAAGCACTTACCCCTCCTGTACACAACTCACTCCTTTTGAAGAAAAAAAACGGAAATGTAAGGCTGTGTAAGATTTGTTTTTAAACTGTACAGTGTCTTTTTTTGGTATAGTTAACACACTACCGAATGTGTCTTTAGATAGCCCTGTCCTGGTGGTATTTTCAGTAGCCACTAACCTTGCCTGGTACAGTCTGGGGGTTGTAAATTGGCATGGAAATTTAAAGCAGGCTCTTGTTGGTGCACAGCACAAATTAGTTATATATGGGGACGGTAGTTTTTCATCTTCAGTTGTCTCTGATGCAGCTTATGCAAAATAATTTTTGTTCTGTTAACTGAATACCACTCTGTAATTGCAAAAAAAAGTTGCAACTGTTTTGTTGACATTCTGAATACTTTTAAGTAAATACAATTTTTTATTAGAAAAAAAACCCATTGGTAAGTTTTTAAAAATAGCTATAAAAGCAATATTATTTATAATTATCTGAGTGATGAGTTAAGTAAGTAAAATGAACATTTAACCTCTGTGGAACTGGTTTAGAAATGTTAAGTACAAATAAAAATAAAATGGAAAGAACTTAGCTTTTGATTTTATAACCATTCTCTAACACTTCAGTTTTAAAGCCTGTATAATTATTGTCTTGTTTTTAGACAAATATAGATAGGTAGATAGATGCATAGACAGGTGATATACGGGTGATAGACACATAGGTGATAGATAGATAGACAGACAGACAGACAGACAGACAGACAGACAGACGATAGATTGGGCAGGGGATGGGACAGAGGTTTTTTTACCGATAGGTTATCACCGCCTGGTGGGATTTCAGGTAATTTCTGTTTTCATTATGCCCTTCCATATGGCTCAGGTATTTTGCCAAAATCCAAAATAGAATGTCAGCCTCACTTTCTTGCTGCCTGGAACATGCCCGCTGGAGGTATTTGAGCTACATCAGGAGGACACTGGTGGAAACGTCCACACTAGGGCTAGCTGCTTGATTTGTGCTAGTGTGCTACGTTGAATGCCGCCCGCTGTTATTTCACTGGGTCAAGGCTGGAGAGTCCTTATCCTTAAAATTCCAGATAGGACTAAAGGATAGCTGGCAACCCGCCAAGCAGAAAGTTCTCAAAATCACAGTTACCGTCATTAAATGACACTGGGTTCTCCTCAACGCCTATGGGAATAAGGAAACCCTAAAAACACACTTACGGCAACATCGCTACAATTTGTACTGACACAAGCTCTTTTGGGATTCTGCTCTAAGACTATGTTTACACCCACAATTAGGTCATCGTTTATGCAGAAGTGTCTTTTTTCCCCCCAGTTCTTGTAACTTGTTTATAGCCAATGGTGATGTCCACAGCCATCTGCCACTTAAGACACCAAAACCTCTTGTAGGAGTCCCACTAGAGTTGTAATATTGGTGTGTCTATGGCTTAAATTAGGTGTGTAAGGAATAAATTACATGCCTATAGGAATGTGTTTTATAGCACATAGAATACTGTTCCAGAAAACAGTCATCAGGTTATCTTGGCAGATGTGTATGCAGCGCATCTGGGAATTACTCTCAGGAAAACACTGAATCGAAGTTCTTGCTAGTGGTTTGGACTTTGTTTAGCTACTGCAAAAGCTGGAAAATATGAAGCACTTATAAGCTACAATATATAATCCACCAAAGTTAATTCAATAATATACAATAGTGAAATGTTTTTAAGAATCTTCTTTGATTTTGTAAAATTATATTAAGGTGATGCTAGACTTCACAAATGCCATCAAACCCCCGAATGCCTTCAATACTTTCATGACAACTGTGTCAGGTATTTACAGTACAAATTGTACTATGTTACAGATGCACATTTTTTAAAATTGAATTTCAGATTCTCTAATAATCTCACTTGAAGAAATGTGGCAAAGTCATTAGCAAGGAGGATTTGAATTAAGACCAGTCTGAGTTGGAACCCTCTAAGCTCCATTTGCTGATGATTTTATTCAGTATACTCAGGCTTAACCCCATTTTTCTCATCTACAAAATGGAAGTAAAGTACAACATGTTGAGTATTGTATGATTAAGTGAAATAATTCACATAAAACACCTAAAATAGTGGTTTCCAAGTTGCCTACACATTGAATTATCCTGAAATTTAAAAGCTACAGGTCCCCAAGTCCGATCCTGAGGTCAGCATTCAGTTGGTCAGAGGAGTAGCGTGGCCTACGCCATGGTGGAGGCTGCGGTTACTGTTGCTGGGAAGCAGGTGAGACACGCACCTCATCTCTACCAGGCCAGGCCACTTGTGGACAAAGGCTCACAGGCAATTCTAGCTGTAGCCAAGCTTGGGCACAACCGACACAATGCATAATAATACCTACCTGCCGGTGCTTCTGGCCGAGGAGTCTTATAAGCATCATTCAACATCTGTACCAATCTTAAGAGGCAGGCGCTGTATTATTCCCAATTTCCAAGTAATCAGTGAGTCTGGAGATAATTAGTAGGACAGTCAAGGCCAGATAGCTAGGACAAGGGAAAGTCAGTATCAAAGTCCAGTCTAAATTCAGAGCCTAAGCTATCAGTCACATGGGCTCCTACCCAAGTGAGCTTCCTGTCCACAAACTCAGAAACCCACCTGAGAGGTGATAGACTGCCAATCTCAGTCTGGGCACAGTGAGAAGACGCAGGCTTATGATAGTACAAACTCCAGTCATAGAAATAGCTGGTTCCATCTCAGAACGGTATCACACAGATGATCAGATTGAAGGACAGCAAGGACTACTGAGGGTCACTGCTGGGAAGCGGGTAAGAGTAAGTAAGTAAAAGCATAATAAAGTATCAAATGCTATTGGAATATTTGACTTTCCTTTTGAGAAAAAACAAAACAAAAACTCCTTTGAGCCATACCCCTCACCATACAATTACTTCAAAATCAATCATAAGTTTAATGTCAAAACCTAAAACTGTAGAACTTCTAGAAAGCAATACAGAAGAAAATTTTTACAATTTGGTTTTGGATTAGACAGATATTTCTTAAGTGAAGTATCAAATGCGCAAGCCTTAAAAATGAACAATAAAATGGGACAGAAAATACTGTTAAAAGAACAAAAATACATCCAGAGTAAGAGAAAATATTTGCAAATCATGTACCTGATATAGTACTCAGATTCTGAATAACATTAAGAAAACAACTCAGTTTTTTTACAGAGCTGATAATTTGAATAGATAACCCATGAAGAGATTTTTATGGATAGTGAATGAGCATACACAAGACAGCTAGGGCTAGGGAGATAGCTCGGCGGTCTAAGCGCCTGCCTGGCAAGCTCAAGACCTGGGTTCGAACCCTGGACCTGCATGCTGCACGCGCCATGCTGGCTACTGAAACCAGATGTGTGGTGCTCGCCTCTAATCCCAGCACTAGGGAGGCTGAGACAGAAGGTCACCCAAGGCTGAACTGCGTAGCAAGACCCTGTACAAAATAAATAAATAAGTAAAATAATTTCTTAAAAAGACAGCTAATGCTATTAGATGTCATGTAAAAGCAAACTATTTTTTGTTTTTATTTTTTATATAGGACTTGGCCATTTTTAAAAAATCTTTTTTATTATTAGTTTTTATTTATTTAGTACAGGATCTCGCTTCACAGTTCAGACTTGTAGTGATCCTCCTGTCTCAGTCTCCCCAGCACTGGGATTACAAGCACACACCACCACGCCCGAGTTCAGTGGCCCACTTGGCACCCAGATCAGCACAGCTTGTGGGACCAGGGATCCAATTGGTGTCGGATCGAATCAGAGTCCTTATGCTTGCCAGGCAAGTGCTTAGAGCACTGAGCTATCTCCCCAGCCCCGTAAATACAAATGGAAACCACAGTGGGAAACTGCTCATTTGGTGACAATGAAAACAACGGGAGGTGGAGAGAACATGGAACTGGAAATCTTAGTCAGCCCTGGTGGAATTTAGTGGCCCAGCCTTTCTGGAAAAGAGCCACTCTTGCAAAGTTAAACACACAGTGCATTATCTACCCATTCTGCTCCTTTTACTCCAGAGAAATGCAAAAATGCACATAGGAACATTTGTGCACACACGCTCATAGCAGTTATATTTGCAAGAAAACTGGAAATAGTCTGAATTTCCCATTGGCACACAGTGGCTTAGCAAATTGAGGTTTCAAAACTTCAAGAATAGAAATACGCACAGAAACGTGGATGCATCTCAGAATAAGTATGCTAAGTAAAAGAACACCACCAATGAAAGAGAACACTATAAAACTCCATTTATATAAAGTTCTAGAAATGGAAACTAATATGTAGTTATAGCTAACATAACAGACCACTGATCCCTGGGCTGGAGGAAAGGAGGATTAAAAAGAGACATGAAGAATGCTTGCAGAAGAGATGATTTTGTCTGGCTCATGTGACAGTTTTATAGAGTATGTAGATGTCAATCTTATACACTTTTAAAAATATTACTGTGGCAAAAATACTTAACAGGAGGTTCACATTTTAAAAAAATTTTAATGCATAATACGTTATTGTTGAATATTAAACAATTTTCATACACTTTAAATAGGTGCCATTTGTTTGGGGTGAATCTCCAAAAAGCTCTTCAAAGTAAAAATTACAAAAAAATATTGGGTTCATACTTAAATAGTTCATTAACTAAACAGAAGCAGCATTGGATATGGTGGTGACCTTGTGTTGTATACTTGTTTCTTTTGATTTTATGCCACCTCCAAAGTAGCAGCAGCCTGTATTAAAGTTGCATAAACTTTTACAGCGCCAACTGCTTTAGAAATCCACAATGAAGAAGTGTATTCAGTGCTTGGCAGATTTGCCTTGAGTATCCAGACCCACACCTACCACATTTCCGAGGCATTCTGATTGTTGAAACAAGAAAATACGAGGCAGGTATTCTCATGAACAAGGGTGCACCTGCCACACGGAAGCACCTTCGCTTCAGAGCACCAGTTTCTGGAGCCTTCTTGCTCCCACTGGCCTTCCTCTCTAAAGGCCCAGGCACCAGGCTGCATGTCGCCGAGCTGGCCTCGGGATTTGTTACTGATCTGTGCTAACCATTACTACTTATTTCACAAAGGTTTCAGGTAGGTAAATATGCTGAAAGGTCAGTGACGTAGAACACTTTACAGAGCACTGCCCGGTTTAATGTATGGAAATGGCTAGCATTTAAAAGTATTGTAGAAGTGAAAACCATAGAATTATTAAACCTGAGGTGTTTGTGGCCTGTCTAAACAGGAATGCTTTTCAGATAGCTAGGGAGACGTCTGTAACTTTTGTTTTGTTTTCAGTTGGTTTGGTTTGATTTTTATTGTTGTTGTTGTTGTACTAGGAACTGAGAAGTGAACCCAGGGCCTTCACACTGAACTGTATCCCCGGTGCTTCTCCATTCTTCCTTTCCTTCCCTCCTCCCTCCTCTGTCCCTCCTTCCTTCCCTCTCCCCACCTTTCTTCCCTGCCTCCTCCCTCCTTCCTTCTCTCCCTCCTTCCTCCCTCCCTCCCTCCTTCTATCTTTTTCCTTCCTCCCTTCCTTCCTTCCCTCCTCCCTTTCTTCCTTCCTTCTCTACTTTGAGATAAGGTCTCACTAAATTGTTAATTTGCCTGGACTAGGCTGAAACTGACGATCCTCCTACGTCAGCCTCCGACAGTGCTGGGGTTGCCCGTGTGTGCCACCGTGCCTGCCTCTTGGCATGCTTTTGCAATCTAATTGTAATTGTACCTTAAAAGTAAGGACTGAAAGTAAAGCAAGTATCCAGCATTTTGAGGGATGGGATTGTAATAACTACCTTATTATTCTGGTTTATAGGAGTTGCTGTATATTTATATCCAGATTTCTAAGTTTTGAAGGAAATGAGGTAATGTTAAGACACTAAAATGAGTCCCTAGAGTAATTTAAGCCATTTTTTTGAAGGAGACTAAAATAAGAGGAACTACTGTGATGCTGACACTCTGTGATGGTAATCAGCACAGCATGCTAACGATGAAGGAAAGAGCGGAAAGACTAATGGGCCAGGGGGAAAGCCAGAGACAGACGCACCCTTTCTGATGGGTGCACGTTGCCTCAGCAGGATGCCACCGCTGGGGGAGCCTGGGAAGAGGACAGAGGGCACACACCTCTGTATCATTTCTTCTTTGTTATTTTATAATTGAGCACAAATCTACAATTCTAAGAAATTCAATTTAAAAATTCAATTAAAATAATAAATTATGAAATGTAGGGAGCCTGCCGGTTAGCTCAGTTGTTTAAGCACCTGCTAATGTAAAGGCAGTCAGGCGCAGGATACCGTGGTTCAATCCCCAGCTCTACCTGCTTAACCAGACCAGCCCTTAAGGCAGCCTGAGCCAGCCAAAAAAACAAACAAACAAACAAACAAACAATCCTCAATTTTAGAGCTGGCCAAATAGCTCAGTGGATTAAAGAGCCTGCAAGCAGGGGCAGGGCCCAGGTGTTCAATCCCCAGGCCTGCTGTGCCGGCCCTGCCCCCACCCCCGGGGGGCACAGAGATGACAATTGAGACTGAGTATGGTGGCGCACCTGTAATCCCAGCTCTTGGGAAGCTGTAAAAGGCAGATCTCTACAAGTCTGATCTAGTAGTGAGACTGTGAACATCATGTAGACCCTTCCCTAAAATAAAAAATAATAATGATATGAAATGTAATGCTTATTGTTTGTAAATAAACTGCAGAATTTTACAAGTTTTGTACTTTTCTTTATGAAGATGACTACGCAGAAAGTCAAACTCTTAGAACCTTCTTCGGTTAACTGGGCCTTTAGTGGAGGGCACTGACTGCGCACAGGAGTTACTGTAGAGACTCTGTAAGGGTCCTGACAGCCAGTTACCCAGTGACCTTCTCCAGGGTCAGAGAGAACGCGCCGCAGGCTGTATGTGTGGCAAGAAGAGCACGTTCTTGCGCACACAGGGGGAGTGTTACATCTTTGCCCCATCCATGTCCTAGTCTTGAAATGTGAAAATAAGATTGCCGGTGCAAGCATTCAGGCGGCGTGGGCGCAGCCGCCTGGAGTCCAAGTTGCCCCAGAACTTCCCTTGTTTTTCTGGTGCAAAGGTTCCCAGCACACTCTACGAGGTGTGATCAAAGAATCTGGTAAATTATTACTGCAGGACCCGTCACCACTAGCTCCTGCTCCCCCCCCCCCTCAGGGCACCGTCCCTGCCACCTCCTGAGGCCGTCCTGGAGTCTCGGTCCTGAGTGTCCCTGGCTGAAGTCCTCAGGTCGTTCAAAGGGCTTCCCTTTTGTGTTTGCTCTGATGTTGAGGGAGAGCCGGAAGTCGCCAGGACCAAGCCTGGAGACAAGGTGTGTGGGGACGCCGCACCATGCCTCTCCTTTTCGTCAGACGGCACCTAGATGCAGCGTCACCTCAGCTTTATCACACCTCATAGGAAGACTGCTGAGAGTGGCATGGGGAACTCCACGATGGACCTGGCACCAGGACTGCATCTGACCCTTTGATATCAGCCTAGCAAGTGCTGGCTTAGGAGAGGCCGCCTCTGCCCTCACCCGTACGTGTGCCCTCCCTCTGTTCCTAAGCAGAGACCCGCTTCGCCTTGCTGCCTCCGAGGGCCACGCCTCTATGGGACGCTGCTCTCTGTGACCCTGGGTTGTCTGCCTCCTCTTCGCAGTCTCACGGCATTCTGAGGTCTGCTGGCACGCTCTGGGGTCAGATCACTCCAGAACACCCAGAAATGTGCAGCACGGGGACACACGTTAACACACTTGCCTGAGATTTCTTCTGTGCAGCACGGGGACACACGTTAACACACTTGCCTGAGATTTCTTCTGTGCCCGCCGAAGCAAGTGACGTAGCTAGCACGCTACCCTGGAGGTGACACTCGTCACCTGTTGCTGCCCTGAGCTGGGTCCTTTCTGCATCTCAGGAGAGAGTAGCACCATGCACAGAGCACACGCCAGCAGTCCCTACCTGCAGGCTGGTCAGGGTGACGGCTTGAGGCCGCCCTGGATAAGGTGCTGCAGCCCACCGTTAAAAGAAAGCGTTCCAGAAGACCTTGAGGTTACAGCAGTGTGCTGGCGAGCGCAGCGCATGAGCCTTCCAAGCAATTTCGTACATTTTCAGAGCCATCAAAGACCACAAACGCTGGAAATGGTTCACAACATGCTTCTTCAAACTGAAGTTGTAAAGTACAGAAAGAAGCTACCATTCTGCAACCATCTGGCTTCTGTGTGATTTTCCCAAGCAATGTACATTGCTCAGAATTTCCTCGCCTCTGACCTAGTTCTCACCTCCTACCCCTTCCTACCCGTCATCCAAACTCCCCCAAACACATCTGACACATCTTCCTAGTGAATAGTCTTTTTTTCTTGTTTAATTTATTAAGGGTACTCCTAATTCTGGTTGCTATTAGCTATTTCACAGGTAGAGATGCCATTATTTTATTTTTTTTGGTGGTACCTGGGACTGAACTCAGGCCCTTGAGCTTGCCAAGCAAGTGCTTATTCTACTGCGTTATCTCCCGGCCCCCTAGTGCACAGCCTTCCCTCTGCCTGAAACAGGCATTGGTGCTGACTGCCTGAAGCACAGAATCTAAACCTCGGTGGGCACCGAAGGCCCTCTAAAATGTAGACCTAGCCCACAGCGCAGTCCCAAGCCCGCCACCCCGACCCACTCTCTGCGGGTGTCTTCTCCACTTCTCAGAACAGCTGTGCATTTTCTCTTGCGGGTCCTTCCATCTGGGATGCCCAGCCCAGTCTCTGCCTGGCCAGTGTCTCCTTTTCCCTCTGAAGCTGTCCTCCACATCCTGCCCTGCTCCTCAGGTAGGGAGGAGCTGCTGCTGCGGGACTTGGCGTGCAGTGGCAGCTGGCCGTCACTGAGCGTTTACTGTGTCCCAGGCACTGTGCCTAACTAAGCATTTCGCAGACGTGACCTCACTGGCTCCGTGAGGTCACGCAAAGTCTTCACGCCGCCTGCATTGTTTCCGCGCCCATCTCACCGGAATGGGCCGGGCTCGTGCATCTCGCCTGACTCACCTCCTTCTATAAAATGTCACCAAATCAGTAGCTCAACCAATGTTTGTTGGAGTGAAAAAATCAATACATTAGAGCACATGAAAAGTAGCTTGTCAGAGAGATTAGTTTCCCCACTTCCGCACGGCCAGCACCAGGGAGCATGCTAAGCTCCTCGCCCGGACCTTCCCGTCCGTGCTCTGGCCTGGCTGCCTGCCAACCCGAGACTCTCGAGGGCCCTTCTCACTGGCCCAAGCTGGGCAGACCTTTGCTTGCCTCTTACTTGTCCCGCCCACCTACTTTTAGGTCGTCTCCTCTCCCGCACCTTGGGAGAGACCCATTGTGCTAAAATACCAGTCTCGGCATGTATTTCCCAAGATAACAAGCCCAGACATTTTCTAAAAGAGTCTCTTCCCCTCAGCCTGAGTTTTAGAAATCTCCACAATCAGGGCCAGCGAGGTAGGTCAGTGGACTAAACGCCTACTTAGGCAAGCACAGGGCCTGGGCTTCAATCCCCAGCACCGCCTGCCATGCAGGCCCCGCTCCTGGGCGCCGAGTCCAGGGTGGTGGTGTGCACCTGTAATCCCAGCGCTGGGGAGGCTGAAAACAGGAGGATCACTGCAAGTCTGAGCTGTGTAGTGAGGCCCTGTACCAAATACAAAACAAAACTAAACTAAGAAGAGAAATCCCCATAATCTGGCTCCACCTTAATCTCCCACTACACTAGAGCCCCATGGTCAGCCTAGAAGAGTGCATGGTCACCACTGTGCCTCTGTTCTTCACCCTGGCCATCCCCACGCTCCTCTTTCTCTACACTGTCCCTAAAAGCCTCTCTTCCCTGAGGCTTTTCTAGAACACACCAGCCCCAAATGACTTCCTCTTCTCTCTGCATGCTTACTCCACTGACAGGGGGTTTAGGAGACACAATTTGAAACATCTGATTTATCTCCATATGCCAATAGACATTAGCCCTTGGAGACCTCATGGTCAGTTTTTCGTAATTGCTCACCCCAAAAAGGACCCCTTTCTTGTGTCCACTCCCACCCAGGGCGAGTTCCCTGAAGCTGTGCTTTACCTTATTGACCAGCTCAGGGCCCTGGGGGTGACCTGAAGCAGGAACCTCACTGGAAGGCCAGCTGAAGTAGTTTCTAGGCAAGCTTGCCCTGGTCCTAGGTAGGGTTGCTGGGGACCAGGGACTTCCATCCATACCACTGGTGTTCCAGAGTTCACTCTGCAGAGACCTGTAGGCACAAATGTAGGCCAGAGATGTAGCTCTGTGGCACAGTGCCTGCATGGCAAGTGCAAGGTCCTGAGTTCAATTCCCGGTATCTTCCCCCCACCCCCGCAAATGTACATGTGATTGTGGATGGAATAGGATTTTTTTTCATTGTTGGGAGACAGGGAAAGCTAGGTTGTAAATAATGTAGAATGAACCATGAACTGGGCACGGGGGCAGAATAACTCAACATCTGGTGTGTGTGTGTGTACACGTGTGTGTGCATGCACACGTGTGTGTGCACATGAGCATGTGTACGTGTGTGTGTGCATGTATATGTATGTGCATGAGCAGGGAGGGGCAGGAGGAAGGGGAGGGGGCGGCAGGCAGGCAGATAGACAGACATAGACAGACAGAGAAAGAGACAGAGAAACAAGGATGCGGAGAGGCTGCCTAGCCCCAGTTAGGTTTCCTAATACTGTATTTAGGCTCTATAAAATCATAATTTTTTTCAATTAATTTGAAATAAACCTTCAATAAACATCTTTATTTTTTAGCTCCAAGGCAGAATAGTTTGTGTTCTAATCATCCAGCCCTTGAAGACCAAGGCAAGTTTATAGAGAAACTTGCACTGTCAATCACCGTGCAGACACATGCTGGATGGAGATATAATACTTCCTTTTCAAGTCGGGGGTTTTATCCTGTTGCTCACACTGGCCTAAGCTCCTGGGCTCAAGTGATCCTCCCGCCTCGTCCTTCCAAGTAGCGGAGCATAAAAGCCACCACTCCCAGCTGCCCACTAGTTCCCGCCTGTGGCCCTGCTCTGAGACCACTGCATGCATCCAGCGCAGAGAAATCTAAGCTGGGTTGGGTGGGAGCGTGTATGCTTTGGCACTTTGCAAGGCTTTCTGAATGAGGCTAAAGTGAGAGCAGGGTTTAGCACGATGGGGCCGGATGTTATAGACACACAGTTGGAGGGGAGGGAGCTGGCAGCACACAAAGCCGCTCCTATGGACTAATTCATCCATGCGGAATTGTTTGACAGATTACAAGTCTGGGTAAAGATTCAGACCCCAGGGCCAGCCACATAGCTCACAGATTAAAGTGCCTGCAAGCAGATGCAGGGGCCAGGTTCCATTTCCAGGCCTGCCGTGCCAGCCCGGCCCCGGGGCACTCTGAGACGGGGCGTGGTGGTGCACGCCTGTGATCCCAGCTCGCGGGAGGCTGTGAACAGGTGGATGACTATGAGTCTGATCTAGTAGTGAGACCCTGAACACCCTGTTGATCCTTCCCTAAAATACAAAAGAAAAAAAAAGATTCGGACACCAGAGCAAGATAAATGAATATAGCACTGCGAGTAGTAGAGAAAAGTTTACACAACAAAGAAAAGGACAATTGCTGACTTTGACACATATTTCACCAACCAACAAATTATTAGAGTCCTGGGAGGAGTTAATAAGCATGTAGTTGGTCAAGAAGAAAATGGGTCATCGTGATCAATTTCATTCCCAAAATACGAAATTCTAATTAGAAGGATATTTTATGAAAACAATATTTTGCTCTGTCAGCCCAAAACAACGTAGCAGTGAGCGCAGCCTCCAGGCCAGCACGGCGCGGAGCGGCCGCGACCCAGTGCCCAGTCGCTAGATGTATATGATGATTTACGTGGAGATGTCATTCTGAGGAAGCGTTGCGAAACTCTCATACCTGCAAAATAGGCATGTGAGGCTTTAGGGTCTCCCCACACCTTTCTCAGAAGTCAAATAAGTCCACATGCTGCTTTAAATGTTGTTACTAATAGTTTCTTTTTTACACTGTGGATATGAAGGTTCATCTTTTATCTCCTATTAGTTCTAAGCTCCTTAAGTTAAGCAATACTGTAGAAATGTATTCATCTCCATATCCCTCATACAAACCCTTCTTCAATTTAGAACAATTCAGTTTTGCTTACTTATGGTAGGCTGTAGCAGATATAAGTGTCAGATGTAAGTTCAGTTGCAAATAATGGTAAGCTCCATGTGGCTTAACCTGTGAGTTCTCCTTATTTAATAAGAAACCCAGATAGAAGTAGAAAGATGGTAGGAAGCCAGGAGGAATGCACAGCCACCCTCTGCTTCCATCATCCTTAGCGCCGAGCCCGTCACCTCTCATTCACTGGCTACTACGCCTCCAGGCACTGCCCAGGTCAAACAAGGAGACAAGCTCAAAAGACCAAAAGGAACATTCCAGTCCAGTGTACCCTTTCTAAAAGCTGTCCTGGAATCTCAGCCAGTAGCAGCTCATTGATCAGAACTGGACACATTTTTATCCTTGGACCAATCCTGGGAAGTGGCTAGGGAGAGAGGAATTAGGGATAAAAGTTGAGTCCACCAGAAACATACCACAAGGTTTGATTATAATTAGAATTGAAAAGAATATTAAAAATTATTTGGCGCTCATACTGAGATCTGACAGATGAGAAAGGCATGGCTCAGAATGTCTGCCAGTCACAGGCAGGTGGTGCTGGGGCAGAGCCTAGCCTAGGATCCAGCTATTAAAAGTTTCTAGGCCATTGTGCATTTCACCTAGCTGTACACGAACCATTAGGAGGACCTACTTTAGAAATTACAAGTCACTTCCAGAGGCAGGACTTAAGAAGTGGGAACTTTGCGTTAGCATCTCCAAAATAACTTTCTGAGTAACAAATGGGAAAACAGACACAACAGCACTCTGCTAACTTGAAAAATGACAAAATGGACTATTCAAAATTTCCATAGAACCTGTCTTTGGTCAGTTATCCTCTTGTTCCTTTCGTGTGAAAGACTTCTTAAAAATCTTAATGCAGAACAAATTCAAGCACAGTGCAAATCCTGGAGTATCCAAGTTCACTGGGTATAAACTAAAGGGCCCGCTCTCTCCCTGGCTCATCCCTCTTCTGTGGGCTTCCTGGCTGCCACGGTGTGAGCAGCGTTCTCCTGACAGGTGCTTGCCCAGGCTGTTCTTGCCTCAGAGCCAGATGACTGTGCTGAGTTCTCTAAAAACTGAGCTACAGTAATCCATCCCTCCTTTCAGTTACAGGTGTTGGATTTTTGTCCTAATGAGAAGAAAGTGACTAAAACAGATTTTGGAACCACGTAAATGGGGATCGTTACTATGCCTGTACCTGACCACATGGTTCAAGAGTCTTTGGAACTGGTTCAAAGAAGAAATTTGGGAAGGTTTGGAGATGCTGATTGGAGACGCCCCGGATGCTGTAAGACACTGTTGGTGGGACATCATGGTTGTAGCCCAGAGGGCCAGAACACACACAGAAATGTGGAGAGTAAGGGCCGGGCTCTGGAAGCTTCAGCCAGGAGCAAGGACTCTATGTAGACAGTTAGATGTGAGACTTCGTGTGTTACTCTCTGGTGGAAACATTGCCTACACTTTGCTCATGTCTTGAGACATCATGGAAGATGGACATGAAGGGCCATGGATTAATTAATTTAGCAGAAGCAATTTCAAGGCAACCCAGTGTTGGAACTGCAGCATGATTCTGCTCGCAGCTTTTAGCCAGATATACACTGAGAAAAAAAGAGCAAAACACCTACCGGAAAAGTCCAGTTTTTCCAAAGAGAAAACACATACAACATTTGGGCCAAGAAAAGCCTGGATGGTGAAAATACTAGCATTGAAAAGAATCCAAGTGCTTTGCACCAGCACAATAGGAAAGACACTGTGAAGGCATCTCGGGAACTGGCAAGATCCCGCCCTTCACAAGATCAAAACTACAAAAATTAAAGAATTTCAAAGACAGCTCCAGTAAGCCAACCCCATGCAGGGACAGCTAGGAAGAGTTTCCCAGAGTTCATCCACCCAGGTGCTTGGAGGCTTCTGCAACCACAACCCAAGGGGGTCTGGCTTTTGCTTAATCTGGAGGCAGACTTTGGCATCTTCCATGTGATGCTGACTTTACAAGCATACAAAATTCAGGAGTTGTGGGATCAGAGAGGGTTCCACCCAGATTTCAGAAAAGGCCTAGGAGGCCAGGCCATGTGGCCCTGAGAGGCCAGACCCCGTGCGAGTGAGCTGAAAGTGCAGTGGAGACTCCAGGAAGCTGAAGAGCCAGGAATGTGGAACATCCGCTGAGACAAGCTGCAAGTGGTGAAGAGTCCCTGAGAGAGATCACGTGGGCAGTGCCCTGGGGGAGAGCTGCCCGAGGAGCCTGAACTCACACCTCACCACAACTTTCTCTGAGTGCTGGACGCAGAGCTACAATTTGTTATTGTTGTTGTACCAGGGATTGAACTCAGGACCTTGTGCTTGCCAGACAGGGGCTTATGCTGCTGAGCTATCTCCCCGTCCCAGAGCTACAAGATTTAATATTTGTTCTTTGGTTTTCAGTCTAGCAGTAGTCCAGTTTCTTTATATCCCCTATTCCTCCTCTTGGAATGGGAATGTTTACGCTGTGCCATTGTGTGTCCAAAGTATTCAGTTTTCTTTTTTGACGTTTACAGAGGCTCACACCTAACGGCTTTCTTTGAGGCTCAGAGAGACTTTGGACTTGAACTGTCCCGCAATGCTGGAACGTTTAGGTCCTGCTGATTCTTAGAGCTGTGCTAAACGCGTCGGCACCGTGAGACAGACTTGTAGCAGCCAGAGGTGGGACACGATGACTTAAATCTCGAATGTGCCCCGAAGCCTCTCGCGTCCGGAGGTGGGGCTTGTGGACAGTGACTAGGCCACGGGGCTGTAGGGCCAGGCCTGGCTGGAATCAGGTCACCAGGTGTAACCTCTGGGGATATAGGTTGTCGCCAACCTCTCAGGCTTCTCCCTTCTCTCTCCGCTGGCTGATGGCCGCGATATGAGCCGCCTTTCTCTGCCAAGCCCTTCCCCACGTTGCTCCTACCTTGGAGTCCACCGACTACAGACTGAATCTTCTAAAAACTGTGAACCAAAATAAGCCTCTCTTCCTTTAGCTTGTGGGTTTTGAGCATTCTGTTCAGGGGATGAGAAAGGGACGAAACAATACTGTGCACGTTCCCCAGGGCGCTCCCGCGTGCGCTGTGGATGAGCAGCGGGCCGCGGGAGGCTCCAGGTCCACTGCCCTTAGGAGCTGGGGCCTGGTGGGAAGGCGGGTCCCGGGTGGGCCCGCCGGCTCTGGCTCCGCCCCATCCTCCCTTCCTCCCTGCCGCCTGCCTGTCACCATGCAGCAGCCCTCCTCCGCCACACCCTGCAGCCTGCTGCCTCTGTGCTTCAGCCGGCAAGCATGAACTGAAAAGCCTGACCAGTGTGAGTCAGAATACCACCCGCCCCCCGCGCCCCCCGCTTTGCATCCCAGCAGAGAGGAAGTGATGGAGACGGATACGTGGTATCTCGTCACCCGTGGCTGTCTTTCTAGGAAGCATAATTTATTATTGTTGCTATTGAATGACTTTAATCCTGATCCTTGACATACATACATGCATACATATAAACGTGCATACATGGTGTTTTGGCTAAATGATGCTGCCTAAAAGCTGCCATAATTTTTCAGTTTCTCCAAATGGCTAGTTTAATCTATTTAGGTAATATAGGCACATCGAGGGGGTTATTTTCATTTCAATCAGCTAATGTGTTACAAGAATATTGATTATTACTTTTCCATAGCCATGATTTTTATTATGGGAGCCATGCACCACTCATGCATTGCCCTTTCGTGAAGACCTTAAAGTCTCAGTCCCCTACTCTGAGAGTCGCGATGTGACGTGGCAGGAAGAGGGACCTGCAAGCTGAGGGCAAGCTGGGTGCAGCAGGCATTATACTGGGGCCATGAGAGGCACTTCACTAGCTCCGCTGTAGGCTGCTAGTACAATGAGGAGCTTTCACTGGACTAGAAGCAAAGACTTAGTAAGTCACGGCAGGGTTTGTGCAAGGAGGGCTACGGCGCCTCCACGCGGGGCTCGTGCCCTCCACTGTGAGCAGGGGGCTCGTCCTCGGCAGAGCTTCAGCTCTTGTCTGGGCTGGGGTTAAAAGTTAAGGGAAGCAATACTGGATCACAGCAAGAGTGAGGTGACACAAACTTAATATAGTTTTGCACAGATAGTAAATGTTGAATAAATGCTATTACTAAGATTAGGTTGATAGCAATTAAACAACATCACAATGTATAGCACCTTTGAAATGCTACATCATGTTAAAACAGGGATCAATTGTATTGTTATCATATTTGAATATATGTGAGCCTTTATTTGGGGGCGGGTTTATAGTTTTCATGAATGGCATTACTCTTACATGTTTAGCATATATATTTTTATGCCATTCATTCATTGCTGTGATATTTTAAATCATTCTGTGGATTTATTCAGCAATAATCTTGCCACTGTTAGAAATACTAGTTTCAGTGAAAACTCTATTTCATAAGCAACCATTTTAAATAGAGGGAAATGTAGTAAAGAGGTGTTTTATCATAAAGTTTGCAATAAGCCTTAGTCAATTTTAACCTGCCTAGGGTGTGTAGCTTATCAGCCCTATTTCCGTTTCCATGGCAACATATGCACTCCTTGCACACACATTTTGCAGCTGGAGAGGCAGACGATCTCTGCTGAGACTTCAACTTGTGAACAAAGCACTGTGTGAGTCACAGGCGTTCTTCTCCTGCAGGTGGACAGCCTGCACTTCTAGGGTACTAGTCTCAAGTGATAGCCGAAGCTAGACTTCTAAAGACAACCCTCTCTCCAGCTTTCTCATGGAACAACCAAGACATCTTTACCCAAGGCACAGAGACTTCTACTTCTGCTTTTAGGGTTTGGGGCTTAGGTGAAACGGAACATAATGGAAAACCATACACTCAGGGCCCAGTTCCCATTCATCCCTCAAAGGTTTTCTATTTCTGAAGTGGAAATTATGACAACACAATTCATCTTTCTGAAAATAAAACTTGGAGGATGCTGAAAAAGGATTGTAGAAGTTACTGCAAAGAAAAGCAAGGACCAAAGGCACTTCTGTAGCAGAAACTCCCTGCAACTGTCTCCTCACAACACCTCAACTGGAGTGCATACCACCCTCGGGTCTCCTTCTGAACACAAGGGCTCGTTCGTACAAAGACTGACTGAGTTTATGAAAGACACTTTAACCTTTTGTTATGGAAACTTTCAAACACAAAAATCTATGTAATGTGAGTTTTGCATTCACCTTACAGATATTATAGCATCTTAAAGATTACTACTTTGAAGCTGATTTCTCTGTATACTCACACAGATTTTTTGCAAACTGGCATTAAATCATATAATTTAACTAATAAATATGTATTACCTCTCCAATTCATTAGAATGTTAAAATACATTAGCAATTATGTTACCCTCTGTAACACATAAAAATAAACAGTTAATTCTTTACTATCAAAAATATGCTAATTTTAAATAGTACTAATATAAAAGATATTGATGTTACATATTATTTTAAAAACATAATCAGCATGAAGATTTTTAAATGTATCCTTTTTCTCATAGATAATAAAATACTTTTCAAAATTATTTTTGTTTTCCTGAGTTTTTCTCTTCCATTTCTAGTGGAGGCATAAATTTATAGGTATTTCGTATTATTTTATAATAACATAGAAAATAACCATTGAAAAAAGTACTTTCCTTAACTGAAGGAACTTGGTACCTCTACCTGAGTCTTCCTCTGTGCTTGGTCCAAAGCAGCACCAAGAGATTATCACCCCAGATAACCGTAGCTGCCTCAAACAGGCACGTCTGTGAGGCCTGTGGTGCGAAAGGCCATTTCTCCATGAAGGCTTTCTCTTAGGGTGATCGGCGTTCCTTCGTGAAGTGTCCATCTTTCTCGGCCTGTCTTAGCCACTTCCACAAGAGACTTGCTGAGGATATTCTCTTTTGTTAGCCTGCATTCAGCTTTTTTGCTTGCTTCTCTGGCTCTATGAATCTCATTATGTGCTTTCTATTTTTGATTCTTCCACTTTAAATTTTGTTTCCTCACAAATATCTGTTTTCCTTCCTAGTTGTTAAATTTATTGACTACAAAGCAATATTCCCTATTCTTAATTTAAAAAATAGATGAGAGAAGATGATAGACCTAAATGTAAATTATAAAATTCCTAGAAGATAAAATAGGAGAAAAGCCTAGATGGCCTGGGGTGTGGTAATGACCTTTCAGCTACAACATCAAAGACCGGAGGCGTGAAAGAAATAACTGGTCAGCCGCCCTTCCGACGATTAAAGTCTCCTGCTCCCTTCGGATGACGTAGGAGAATGAGAAGACAAGCTATGGGCCAGGAGAGGGTGTTTGCAAAAGACACCTCGGACAGCACAATGCCTGTTGGCTGAGTGCCCAACGACTATTTCTGTTCCACTTTATTAACACATTCCCTGAAAGTATGTCAAGTGTACGTGGATACACATGCCACCTTCTTGTGCAAAATGGCCCCTGATGATGACAAGGAGGAAGACAACGACACACTTGTCCTGCACACTTGTGATGGGGCTTTAATCCCAGGGCCTTCTGCTATCCAGAAGCAGAGAAACGTGTTTTGGGTTTTCAGTCTCCAAATGGGTAAGCCATATTTTAAGGCCTTCTGACTTATTTGCTAGCTATTTCTCCCATACATTTTGAAATTAACTTTACTTATATTTCTGTTTAGAGTAATCCCTCTTATGACACAATTTCATAAGTCTATAATCAACAATTCATGGTAGCTTTCCAGTAGGCTAGAAATGGGCCAACTGCTGGAAAACTGCTGCCTTTCATCCTGTGTTTCCAATGAGAAAAATAAATATTAGAAATGTCACGTTGGTGAGGTTATTAACAACCTTAAATTGTTGGGAGGTTCCTCTGTAGGGGAAAAGAGGGTGATAAAGCATGTTCCCTGAGATGGCTTCATAGTTCAAGCAAACACAGAGCCAAAAGAGTCCCACCCAGCAGGAAATGGTAAGCACAGCCGTAAAATATTCCAGAGAAATAGACTGCTGCAAAAAAGAGAAGGGGAAAAACCAACCCACTACATCCATTGAATTTTCACTGAGTCTATCAAAAATTTGGCTAGAAAAACAATACTAGAGAATCTAAAAATTCTTTAAAAATATTGTAAAATGTAACCCCTAGGGAGGAAAATGTATGCTGCTACTTAAAAATCAGATGCAGATACTAGTCAAATGTTGTAATTAGTTTTTCTTACATTAAACTTTATGTATCGAACTGCACAATGTCACAGTGCAGCTAATGAATTTACTCCACTACTCTGCATATACCACCTAGAACACATCTTTCAGATCTTCATGATCCACGACTCATTCTGTGATTTTAAAAATATCTTCCCATCCTGAACGCTGTTCATAATTTGTATTAGCTTTTCCCCAGTTAGAGTATCAAATAACTAAGAAACTACTAACGGAAAGAATGGAGAGCTTAAAGGTAGCTTAATGTGTCACTTTGGAGCTGTCACCCAGTGACCTTGAATATGTTATTTGAGCTTCTCTGAGCCTCAGCTTTCTATAAAGTGGGATTTAGTGCTATTTATCCTTTGTTCTGCTTTACCACACACAAGATTACATACATTTTCACTTGGAACACGGTATAGACTCAGTTAATACTTATTTTTCCATTGTTATGATTAGGACGTGTCCTGAATTAAGCCTGGCTGTCCTGCAGTACGGGCCAATGTTCTTTCCTGTAGACGCCAGAGGCTACTGAGGTAAGGTGGAGAGCTACTCGAGAAGAAGGCTGGGCATGAAGTCGTTCAGTGGGAAGGAAGTGCTGGTAAGCTTTGGGCTTTAGGAGGGACAGCAGACAAAGCAAGGAGCCTGCGGAGCCGTCCGCCAAGTACGGAAAGGTCGCTTCAGCGGCTGCACCTCCTCCACGTCTGCAGCACCCCAACCTCACGCGGTCGCGAGGAACCATGCACCGAGTTGGCGGTTCTACACTGTATGTTCCAGATATTTTCTCATAAAATCTCAAGCTTTTCTCAATGAAGTCTGATAGCTATCCTCTGTTACTTAATGGTTTAATTTCCAAAGCATGTTGTTGAAACATTTATTTTACAAAATAAACAGGAAACAGTTAAGGGACTGGAGAGAGCATTTGTATAGAACACCAATCCTGTTTGGTTAGATTTTAATAAGCAGGGTATGTGGCTTAAGTAATCTGTCTGGAAATACAATTTCATAAAACTCAGAATGGCCAAGGCAAGAGCTATCTCAAATATATTTACTTTTATTTAAGAACTCCATTAGTGGTTGGCTAGAGTGCTACTTGGTCAAGCCAAAAGGATTTTCTCGCTCATTTTCTACTCACTCAGTTTCTGGAAAGTGCCTTGAGAAAGCCACCATTCTGGCAGCACCTGGCCGAGCTGAGGTTCCCAGCCTTTGGGCTGTGATCTGAAGGCACTATGTTGGCCTTTTCCTTGGTGTGACAGAGCGTCTGAGCACAGCCCCTCTGTGACGGTTTACTTGGACTCAGACGCACGGTCACGGCCACTGGTCTCTATTGCTGTGGGCCGCGGTGGGCAGGAGCACCCGGGGAAGGGTGTGGCTGAGGAATGCTGCCGGCTCAGGGCAGCTGAGAGCCGAGCGAGGCCAGGAATGAGGCGAGAGCGCCAGAGAGCAGGGCGAGGCCAAGAGGCCATCCCCAGGGTCCGCCGGGAGCGCCTCCCTTCACCTAGGCCTCCTCCCACGTTTCCATTACCTCCCCAAATGCCATCAAATTATGACCTCACCGTGGGTTAACCCACTGATGAAGTTTGGGCTGTTCTGACCAACTCCTTCCAGAAGCTCCACCTCTGAAAACGCAAGCCCTTCGGGGGACATTTTAGGTGGACACCAGAATAGCACAGTTATGGAAGAGACGCCCACTGCATGAGGGAGCATACTGTGGGAACACGTGAAGCGCACCCTCGCGGCCTCATACCTCACGCGTGTCTGGCCACGCGAGGTTCCCTTGAGAGGTTACCTTCTGGAACCTTGGGAGTGTGGCCGCACATTCATTACAGGCTTTTTACAGCTGATGGAATTTTGACTTAGAGAGGTGGACTACATGCAAAGTCACAGGTCAAATGGGACAGAGACACCCTGGAAGTCTTCTCTGGTGCACTTAAAAACAACACTCGTAAGACCCATGTGGTGCTCCTGAAATAGACATTTTTTAAATGCCAGCTCATCTTCTGGGGTAGAAATCAAGAATTGCCACAGCAAGTCAGGGGGAGGCTGCCTGCCGTCCATGCTTTCTTCTTCTACCCAGTCTTGGAAATTCCATGTGCTCAAATGACTTCAGTCTTCCTACTTATTCATCCTGCAACCTCCTTCTTGACCTCTTGAATTCAAACTCCAACTCCACCTTGTTAATTTCTTGATAAAAAAACACAATTAAACTGAATGCTCCTTTGTCTGAAATAATTTTCCATCCCAGATTATACCTAAGTCACGGTGGATTTTCCTTCCTCTTCCCCCACAGGGGTGAGTTACGTGATCACTTTGGCTGATCATATTCGCTGGGTGCCCACTGGTACCCCAACCACAGGCTCAGAGCTAGGAACACTGAGAAAAGTCTTGCCTTTCATTCTTGCTGTGAGTGGATTTCCAGTTCTTATTTCAAGTCCTTCCCATCCAATCTTTCTTTCTGTTCCTACTGCCAGTGCTTTCATCCAATTCACAGTCTTCCTGGGGCAGGACCCCAGCAGAAGCCCTAGCTGGTGGTCTGTGTGGCCCCTCTTTCTGCTCATGCCCAGGGCTACCCTCACCCGAAGCCCTGCCTGATGTCTCTGCTCACTACCGACAGATGAAGCATCCCACTTCGCAGGCCTCTTCTTCGGTCCTGTGCTATTAGTGGCTGTCACCTCTGGCTGAGGAGGGCCCAGACTCTGCCCCCTGCTTTTCAGGGACCTCTCCAGCCTGCTTGTCCTTGGTTCTCAGTGCACTGCCCACAACAGAGGTGTCCTCCAAGCATGGCCCACAGCCCCTTGACCAACTACGCAGGCTTATCAGAGCTGAAGTGCCCGTCTGCCAGTAAGTTGGTGTCTTGCGTGCATCTGAACTGGGAAGCAGTCCCTGGCATCCAATAGCTGGCCTGGCACTCAGCCTGGTCACGGTGTTCTTCTGTCCAGCACGAGTGACTGCACAGGGTGCAGCATCACCAAAGGCGTTCCATGGTCACACAACATCAGGGTGCTCCCAGTGGTCTCTGCTAAAAGGCACCTAAACAGCACATGAATTGTTATTTTGCTGAGCTGCCCAAGTAAATCCAAACTCAAAGTTGAAAAGCACGGCTACAACCAACCTCCTCTCTAAAGTCCTTTGTACCCTTTGTCTCTGAAGTCCTGAGCCTCCCTGTCTCCTCTTCCCTGAACTCCACAAGTCCCAGACATCAGAGTGCTCTTCACACCTCACCCTGCTTCCTCCAGCCTTCCCCTCAGAAGCCAGGGCCGCTTGACATCAGACTTTCCCGAGAAAAGCCAGCTCCGGCCACTGTAGAGCCAGGAGTCTTTCTGAGCCTGGCTTTGCATCCCTTTTGCAGCCACTGTGCTTGAGGAAGGCAGCGCAGACACTTTGGCATGTAGTGAAGGAGAAAGCAGAGCTGTTGACGTCAGACTCCGCAGCACCAGGATACGCAAGAGAAAGAGTTCCAGGGAGGTGGGGAGACTTGGCCAGGGCTCAGCCTGGAGGAGACCCCAGGAGGCTTCCAGGGGCAAACAGGAGAGGAGAAAGATGGCTCTTATGAGTGTACAGGGACAAGAGAAGAGACTAATGAAAAAATAACTGATTGAAGTTGTGTTCCTAGCAGAACTATGGAACATTCTTGGATAGATATACGTGTCAATTTTACTTCTTTTAGGTATTTATCTTCTTAAAATATACTTTTTCTTCTTTTTTTGTATTTTAGGGAGGGGTCTACAGGATGTTCAAGGTCTCACTACTAGATGGGACTCGTAGTGATCCGCCTGTGTACAGCCTCCCAAGAGCTGGGATTGCAGGTTCGTGCCACCACGCCCAGTCTCAACTGCTCTCTCAGGTCGCCTTGAGGGCGGGGCTGGCACTGCAGGCCTGGGGTGGAATTCAGGCCCCTGGGCCTGCTTGCAGGTTCTTTAATCCACTGAGCTATCTGGCTGGCCATATATATATATGTTTTCTAAAATAGTATTAATATTTTACTCCAATGTTTATTTCTTAATTTATTCCACACATTTCTGAGCCACTCCTCATATGCACAGCATGCAGCTAGATACCATGAGTACCTAACATCTAGAAAGGTCAGTGCTCTCTTTAGAAGCCCAGGCTTTGTTGATGGGAAAGATAGTAAGTCTGACATGACTTGAACTTACCGGGAGTATACAGTATACAGTGGGAGAATTTTTAGAAATAGCTGTAAGCAGACACTCAGAAGATCTGAACATTTTATAGAATTAAATATAAGACACATTTTAAGATCTTTTTTAAAATATACTTAATATATTTTCATTTTTCACCTGTTCAAATGAAAAATTTTATAAACCAAAGCTTTATAAATTATCCTATAAGGCCTTTCCAGCTCTTTATTTACTCTGACAAGGGGCAGCTGCCTGATTTTAGAATGCTGTGTTTTCCTGTCCGTCCAGTACCCACGTGCTTGTTCCCTTGTGTGCTTGTTCCCTTTGTATCTGAGTGGCGTTTTCTGCCCTGAAGGGCACTATGGGTAGGAAGGTCTCACAGAGCCTCCTTTGGTAAGAAACCTCACTTATGGTGCAGTGGCAGATGAAGATGTGGGCCCTCCCCTGGGTGGTCGGCACACAGCAGCTGCCTTTGAGGGCCCAGCTCAGGAGCTGCCTCACGTGCAGTACGCTGCCGCTTAGTTTTTCTAATGTTGCACAAAATACTGGGGTCACAAAGACCAGGAAATTGAGGCCCTGTCTATCTAAACTCTGGAGCGTGTTCTTCCAACTCCAGGAACCATCCTTTGTACCAAATGACGATGCTTATGGTACAAAGAATAATTTTAAGTAAGATCTCAGGTGACACAGCAATAGCATAGAGAAGCAGAGGTGGGGAGAAGCAAATCGCCCAGAGGACCCAAATTGCACTAGAGATAAGACGGTGGCCACTTGAAATGATTTGTGTTCAGCAGTCCAAAACTCCTGTGGTTTCCGAGAAGGTGTACAGAAATAAGCACACATTTCAAATAAGAACTTGTGACTGGAGGGGGGTCACTGACGGAGACACGACCCTCTGCCTTATGCAGCCTACAGTCTAGCTGAGGAGGCAAGACTGATGAACAGGGAACAGCCTGGGAGCAATTATGGGTGGCCAAGGAGGACCAAGGGCACAAAGGGATGGAAGTAGGGATGGGGAGCATGTGTTTAGTGTCCAGAATTACAGCCCATAGGCGTCCCCGTGTCAAGTTAATCACGCAGAACACCACTTCCTAAGGCCTACAGATGAGGCCTGTTGAATTGCCTGCAACCCTACTCTAACAACTTCATTCCAGAAGGGAGTCTCCTGCTTTGTGAGGTTAGTTCAGGGAACTCTCAGCTGAGTCCATGAAGGGAGAACTCGACTGCAGCCTCTGCTAGCCTTTGGGGTAGAACAGTTAGGCAGACTTTTCTAAAATGTTCCCAATCCGCTGGCTCTCTCATCACTGGGCCAACACGGCAAATATTAAGACCTTCAGGGGATGTCCTTAAGCGCGATGGGCTCTGGCCCGCCTTGTGCTCAGATGCACACTGGCTCCCTTCCAGGCTGCACTGGCAAGTCGTGAGCCTCCACTTGGTGTTAGCTATCCACGGCTGCACAACTGAATTTCCTCAGAACCCTGAGGAACACATCAGATCACTGTTTCCTGCGTGGCGGCCCACCTCATGCTGCAGGGCATAGATCTTATTTATTTATTTATTTATTTATTTATTTGTGGAACCAGGGATTGAACTCAGGCCCTTGCACTTGCCAGGCAAGTGCTTATTCTACTGAGCTATCTCCCTGGCCCCTAGGTCATAGATCTTTTCCTACTTTTGCTTGGGCCAAACTTAACTCTGCAGAGCCTGTTTCCTTTCCTACCCTTAATAAAACTGCCACCTTTTAAAAAATAAGACTTTTTCAATCCCGGGTTCCGCAAAAAAAAAAAAAAAAAAAAGACTTTTATGATCTGTGTAGTTCTTTCAGAGCAGAAATCTGTGAGGAACACAGCTAGGTCCTTTCCATTCAGACGCTTCCACAAGGTTGCCGTCACACTACCACCTGGGAATCAGTCACCCGGCGGCTCCAGCAAGGCTGTGTGTCCACTTCCAAGCCACAGAGTTGCCAGGAAAAGGCTTCTGTTTCTTACTATGTGGCCTCTTCAACAGTTACTTGTGAGAGGACAGAGGGCTTCCTTTAGAAAGAGAGTGAGCACACAGCCTTGAAGACTTGCCCCATTTCTTCAACCCTCTTCTCTCCACTAAGCTCAGACAGGAGTGAGCATAGCCACCAGCCTCTGAGAGAGTCTTATTCTAGAGGCTGCGTACAAAACTCCTCTCAAAGGTGACCTCTCGGTTATTTATTTGAAGGAGGTATCTCCATTTTTACTTGTGTTTATTAACTCATTTCATACCATGAAAGTGGGATGCATTAATTCTAATTTGCCTAAAAATTTACATGAAGTTAGTATTTTACACAGTTGCTTCAAAAATGAGTTCCCCTTCCTCCTACTGTTAGGTTTTATCCTTTACAGAATGAAAATATGTCTTCTTTCCCAGTTATTGTCTTCCCCTGAAAGCTGTATGTCTCAGTTACTCTTCTCTCCCATCGCTGGGACAAATACCTGACACTCAAAGTGAAGGAAGGAAAGGTTTATTTATTTAGCTGACAGTCCATACTCAGCTGGCTCCAAGGCAGACTGGCATGTGGCAGAGGACAGCAGTTTGTGGCAGTGGAAAACAGCAAAACAGCAAGGGCAAATGGGAGGAGCAGCAGCAACAGTGGCTACAGAGAGCACGTCTGTCTCCCTTCAGTTGCTTCCAGGGTAACCGCCCCAGGCTGGGTGTAGCACTCACACTCAATAATCCCAGCAGCACTCACACCCATAATCCCAGTGGATCATGAGTTAATCACAAAGTCTAGATGTCCGCCCCACTGCATGAGGCTTTGGGGAGACAACAGGACACAAACCAGCACACTGAAGGTTATAACTTCTTCCCCATTTTGATTTGTAAGACTTCTAGGATTTGTAAAAATTCTAGGAAGAATTTTTTCTCTTCCTTACTGCCAACTGAAAATATTTATATCCAAGTTCCTTACCACTCAGTCAACAGCCAAACACCCTTCACTACAGAAGAGAGACATGGCCAAATATTTCCTTCTTTTACTTACATCCAACAAATAAAAGACCTATATCAATGTGAGCATTGGTTTATTTCATGCATAATTGAAATAATTTGGGGCTTGAGTCTTCAGTGTCTAGAGGAAATAAAAATTCACTGACTAAAACAAAACCTACTATTAGCAAGCTCTGGGCAAGATTATTTTCAGCCAGGTGTAAAATGGATATTGGAATTCAAGGTCTTGGTCTCTGCCATTTTGAAGTTTACAGATCTAGCTTGGTTCTTGTAACCTTAACTGCTCTCAGACAGAAAATCAACACTGGTACAACAGCCTCCACACCATTAGGAAAGCACTGTGGTTTTGTCCTTTCTCGTACATGTGTCTTCTTCGACAGCACTGAAAGAGCTGGCTGATGAAGAAATGCTGCTGAAATACACGGGGTGGGTCTTCCAGGTAGACCTCTTCCGTGTGGAAAAGGAGCCCCGCACAGCTGTTGCTTTATTTTTCTGGCTCTGCTGCAGAACCTGGCTGTTCAAGATTCCCTGCCCTCTGCTTGTAGGACACGGTACTGTCAACTGTACTCTGGACACTTAGGAGAGAACTGAGCTAATATTTAAGTGCTCCCCAAAGTCAGTGCATGATTTAGGGAATTATGTTCCAGGAATGTCATGCTGCAACATGACACATCAGGCCCCAGGGCAGCTGTGCTTCCTAACTCAGACTGCATTAAATTTCTCTGCTTAAATTTTATTACAGCGCAGATCACCAATACCAAAGAATCTCGCCAACTATGCAAGCATTGCTAGTAAGAGAAAAGCATCTTAATGTATCGAGAAACCGCTCTGAAGTTTTACACAAAACATACCACTTATTTCAGAGGCATTTGCTGGAAAGTTGCTAGTGGACGCTTATGTTGTTCTGTTTGCCCGTCACTCTGCAATCCGGTAATGGACCAAACCAAACCACCAACTAGAGCAACAATTCTGGTGAAGGACAAGGCACGAATTCCCACGTTACAACTGAAAATGGAAAGTAGTGAGGCCTCCCCCCTCCCCCCGCTGCCCGAATAGCCGCTTCCTGCCTTTTCTTTCTCCCATGCATCCCAGGACGTGCTGCTGGCCACAGGGCCGTGCTCTCGCACACCCTGCCCTCTCCAAGCCTGGAGTCTTTCACACAAACGCTTTTCCTCCTGGAACTTACCATGATCCTCTCATCAACAGCCTTGGTTTCCTTGTCATAGTTGTGTTCCTTATCTTCATAAATGACCTCACCAGCTGTGCCCCAAAATGTTCATCTCACAAAGGACCAATCTATAAACTATGATACATTTTTCAAAAATCCACAGTGACAAAGATGGCCTTGAAGAGAACACAGTTTCATGTGCTGAAAATGAATGCACTTTATCCCTATATCTATTTTGTGGGGAAACCGCTGTAGAATTAGCAGGACGCTTGATGAATATGGAAAGAGGGTGAATAAAGTTAGTGGATGGCACTCCTGACGCCTTTAGCCTACGATCACCCAGTGCCTTCTGTACTAACGGCCACGCTGGAAAGCATGTTGGATTGTGACGCTGGATCAAGCATCAGGACACCGTCCTTCGTAACTAGAGTGAAGATGCACAAGCTTCTATAGTACTTTTTTCTTTCCTTTGTTTTACTTACTGCTGGAGCAAAATATCTAACACAAGTTATAGGAGGAAGTTTATTTCAGCTCACAGTTTAGAGGTTTCAGTTCCTATTCAGCTGGCTCCAAGTTAGGGTGGCACAAGAGAGGATCCTGGCAGAGCAGAAACTATCCGTGCAGGACAGGTGCAAAACAACAAGCCTTCCTGGTTTCTTTCCACTTTATTTCATGCAGGCCATTGGCTGGTGGCACTCATACTGGGCCTTCGGGCTCCAGTGAAATCGTCAGCCAGGACCCAGCCAATCAGCGGGCTGACCCAACCAAGGCACACCTGTGGTCCAGCCCAAACCACCCGCATGAGCACATGAAATTTGTAGGACATCTAGACACAGTGATAACATCTTGTAACAGGCCCTCGCATGTCACTAGTGCATGCTAAGGGAAAGCATGGGTGTGCTCTTTAGCTGTAGCCCGTCTTTTCTTCACTCATGCACAACAGGACTAGACTTAGTACGTTTGTTTCATAATCACTTTGATGCATGTTGGAAACTCCTGTGTCCCTTGAGCTGCTCATTTATAGACAACCACATCATGGATGGTTATGCCAAATTACTTTTCCAAAATGCATTGCAAGAAGGTATTCAGACACCCCGCACTCCCATCCTGGTGGCATTGCTCTGATGACAAGCTATGCAGAAGCACAATGTGACAGGACTTCTACTCCAGTTTCCGGTTCTCTTACATTGTGCGCCTTTCCCTGCAGCACCTGTGGGCCTGCTTAGCTCTTCTGACTGCCACAGCCTGGAGACTCCCTCCCTGCACTCCGAGCGCATGGTCTTTGAGACATGTTCTGCACCGCTCCTCACCCTGACTGAATATGACAAAAATCACATTGGTTGATACACACATCTCAAAAATGATTTTTTCTCAGCTGAAAAATGTAAGACTTAGAGAGCACAGAGGAAGAAGGGTATAAAAAAGAACCAAGATGATGTTTTATGCACATGGTCCTGCAGCCTTAGATGGAAGTAAACTTTATGTATGCCAAATGTACTAATAAAAATACAAATTAAAAAATTTTAGAAAGAAAAATATAACATTTAGAAATATCATGAAGACGAAATATAGGAAATAAAGCCATGCTGTTATGTTGAGCTGTGGGGGACTCAGGTCAATAATTTCTGACATTGCCAGTTAAACAGAAGACCCAATGCTGTTATGGGCTACTGGACTCTTTTAGAATATTTTGCTGAGTTTACACACCTATAATATTCAATAACGGAACTTAGAAAAAATGGGGTATACCGATGAATGTCCATTTTGTATCTGTGTATTCAAAGTGGTTAGGATAAATATATAGTTGCATTCTCTTAATGAATAGAATGATTTGTTCTAATGGTGTTTGTAAATAGGATCACGAGTCCGCATCTTGTACAGCAATTAACCACTAAGAAGAATATATGCAGTGTATTATTTGTTGAAACTGTACTTCCGATTTGATTTGAAACTGTCTCATTGCTATCTGTTTATCAATAAAACTTTAAAAAAAGAAAAAAAAAAGAAATATCAGACGTCCATTTTCACACTGGCAAGTACAGATACCATTGTGAGTTTCAGAAATATTTTATTTGATCCCAAATCATTATGCATATTTTCCTGAATGGTAACAATCTAAAATATTTGAACAATTTAAAAAGCACAGTATGAGAAAAGGTTACTAAAAAAGTAAACCCAAACTTAAACTGTCTGCACAATTTTGTTCTGCTCAATGTTTTAACATAAAAAGTGAAAGCTAAATTTGTCCCTATAAACTAAGTATTTTTCTCCTTTACAGAAACATGCTATGGAAACTAGTCAAAAACAAAATGACTGCCCCATAAAAAGCCCCATAGAAAGTAGTTGAGTCCTAGTATCTATAGTTGTTGAATTTGGCTCAAGATGATATCCAATTTAATATCTTCCCTTAAATATTGATAGAAAATCAGGGGTTGAACATCTTGCCAGGTTAAGAACTTATATTTTAATTTTTAGACATCTTTTATTTGGTACAGGATCTCACTATGCAGCTTGGGCTTGCAGTGATCCTCCTGTCTCAGCCTACCCAGTGCTGGCGATTACAGGCGTGCACCACCATGCCCAATTTCAATGGCTGGCATGGTGGCACAGCGTGTGGTACCTGGGATCCAACCTGGGTCCTTGTGCTTTCCAGGTAGGTGCTTAGAATGCCAAGCTATCTCCCCAGCCCAAAGCTTATATTTTAAATGCAGTCTGAAAGTCCTTATTTACAGTTTCTATTATTAATTTCAAAAAAACATAGAAATTACAAATATTCAGTCCCTAAAGAAATACTAATTCCTCAGACAGATCTAATCAGAAACGAATAGCTCTATATGCATGCATGCCCTATAAACTTACTCCCGTAATAGCTGCATTTCTTGATTTGTGCCAAAGTTGCTAGGGTATTAGTTCAATATTATAGGGTTTGGGAAGACGGCTCTTGAAATCCTCAAGGTATGTAGCTGTTATTTCTGACAAAAATTCTCTGTAATATTTTCCTTGGTTGAAGATTCTGATTGATTTTAGGTGTGGCTTTTCTTCACACAAATTGAACAGTTTCGTAAGAGGCTCACTCCTTGTTCTTCTGTTCAGGACAATGAAAGCTGCACACCACACTCACCCTTCGTCTCTGTCCCAGACTCACTGCCATGATTCCCCTGATGCCCCCAACTTAGCTGGTCACCGCAATTGTTTTCAAACAAGAAATCTGACCTGCATACTCACTTTACTCCAGTGTCCTAATGGTCTGTGATCTTATTTTTGTCCTCTGAATTATTGTTTATACTTTTATTTCTTTCGTGTTGGAACCCTACACATTCACAGGGCATTCTGGTATTGACCTTTATCATGCTGCTGGTAAGTCATTTGGGGTGGAGGAGTAAGTCTATGTTCAGACTTAAGATCTCACCCCCTTTCTCCAAAATGATGATGTGTGCTTTTCTGAACTGACCATTAGAAATAGCAAGCTTTATTGTTTTTCACAGCAACATTCATGGATATTAGGAATTGTGGGCACATTAATGACATTACTTAAAAATGTATTGAAACCAAAAATTGTATTAAAATCGGCAGTTGATTTAATAATTAGTATAACTGGTTCTCCACGTTGTATAAGAATAAAATAGAGTGTTACGGTTTGTGTGTAGCTGCCCCCCAAAGCCTCATGCAGTCATGGGGCAAAATTCTAGAGCTTGTGATTAACTCATGATCCACTGGGATTATGGTTGTGAGCGCTACTGGGATTATGGGTGTGAGTACTAGACTGAGCCTGGGCCAGAGAGCCTGAATGCAACTTAAGGAAGACAGACTTGTTCTCTGTAACCATTGCTGCTCTTACTCCTCTCTTTTGCTGTTTTGCTGCCTTCTGCCACCATGAGCTGCTGCCCTCTGCCATAAGCCGGTCTACCTTGGAGCCAGCTGAGTACAGGCTGAAACCTCCATTAACTGTGAACTAAATAAACCTTTACCTCCTTCATTTTGGGTGTCAGGTATTTGTTCCAGCAATGAATGAAGAATAACTGGGACAGAATTTGGTACCAGAGAAGTGAGGTCATTGCTGTGGCTAAACCTAGCCATGTGGTTTACAAGCTTTTGGAAATGGCTTATGGGAAGAGATAGGAAAGGTTCAGAGATGTCGCCTACAAGAGAAGATCTGGAATAGCTGTAGCTGTTCTGTGTGGGAGATTCTGGTCAGAGCTCAGAAGATCAGAAGGCTGATAGAAAGCCTGCCTGTAAAGACCAGGCTGGGGAGGTTTCTGCTAGGAAGAAAGACTGTGTGGCTGTTGGACTCCAGATGATTTGTGTTTTGGCTTGGCAGAGAGTTGTCTGCATTTTGCTCGTGTCCAGAGACTTTGCCTGAGAATGAGAGTAAGCATGGCAGACTGATTCATCTGGCAAAAGATATGTCAAGGCAGCCAAATATTGAGGCAGTGGCATGGCTACTGTTGGAGGCTTTTAGTCAGATTTATTTTGAGAATCAAGGAGAAAGATCCCACCAGGATAACTTAAAATGTGAGTTTGTCCAGAAAGGAAGCTCTAATAAAGCTGTGGAATGCAAAGAAAGAGGTGAGAGATCTCCACTGCCAAGAAGGAAACAGAGAATGGAAAAAATGTCCTGGAGGCATCACAGAAGATGACAGGTCTCCACCATTTGTAGCCTCAGAATTGCAAGGGAGAGAGACTTTGTCTTGAGGGAAAAGCCACACATCATCATGTTCCATAATGGCGGTAGCAGCAACACAGAGTTACAAAATGGCGCCCAATGGAGAGTTTGTTCTACATCCATGTGGTGTTGGTTTTAGGCACAGGAAGAATGAAGGAGTTCTGAGGTTAAGAAAGTTTGCACCTAGATTTCAGAAGATGGCCTGGACGGCTAGGCAGTGTGCCCCTGGGAAGGCAGTATGTAAAACTGTGAGAATCCTATTCAGTGGAAACCCCAGAAGTTTGGAAAAGCCAGGACTACTGGCCTAAGAGAGAAGCCATGGGAGCTACCACCACGAGTGCTGTAGGGGTTCAGTCATAAGGCTTTTGGGGCGCACTACTCATTACAGATTGCTTCAGATGTTGCACATGGAACTACTGGACTCAGTGCTTGCCCTGCTGGATCCTGGACTTGTGCTGGTCCTAATGCTTTGTATTTCCTGTTGTTTGTACACTTTAGAATCGTAATATTTATCTTGTTCCACTGAATGTTGGAAGTGTTGGACTTTTCATTTGTACAGGGGCTCACAGCTAAGAATTTGCTTGGATCTTGGAAGAGACTTGGGACTTGGACTTTTCAGCAATGCTGAAACTGTTAGGACTTTGGCAACTCTTGAAGATGGGCTAAAATGCCCTTTGCATAAAGGGAAGTGCATCAGTCTTTAGGAGTCCAAGGGCGGAATGCTATGGTTTGTGTCTAATTGTCCCCCCAAGGTCATGGGTCAGAATTCTAGAGTTTGTCATTAACCCACAGGGATTATGGCTATGAGTACTACACCCAGCCTGGGACAGATAGCCTGAATGTAACTTGCTCCCTGCAGCCTTTGCTGCTGTTACTCCTCCCTTTTGCTCTTGCTGTTTTGCTGCCTTTTGCCACCATGAACTGCTGCCCTCTGCCATGTCCCACTCTGCCTCAGAGCCAGCTGAGTGTGGGCTGAAACCTCCATTATCTGTGAGGTAAATAAACATTTCCTTCCTTCATTTTGGGTGTTGGGTATTTGTCTCAGTAAGGAGAGAAGAGGAACCGAGACAGAGGGTAACTAGCAATTATGCAACCTGTTTACTGAGCACCTACAACAACAACAAATCACTCCTCTTCAGTCATTCCATGGGCATTTATATTAACATCCTGAGACACTGCCACCTTCTGAAACAGCTTCGCTGTGCCTACCATTCAGGCTACCATCTTTTCCACCCCTCTGCTTTCCATCAAAATGCAGTTGCAGGTCTGCAAGGTGGTGATAGCTTGCAGGACTGGAGTAAGTTTCGAGCCAGAGAGATAGCTCATTGGTATAATTGCCGGCCTAGCAAGTGTAATAGGTTAAGTGAATCTTGTGCTATAACTACTGGAAACTATTAGGTTCCCTTATGCTTCCTGTTATCTACTCTAAAGAATGTGTTCTCTCTGTTCAAGGCTGTTTAGTAACGAATAATTAAGTAACTGTCTCCCTCCCCTCTCTAATGCAATTCCTATAAACAGACAGCAGTTAAAAATGTTCTAGGACTGCAAAAACTTACTAGGGCTATAAGATTACCCCATTGATTGCCTTACATACAAACACCCTAATCTCATGGCCAAGACTGTTTGTTCTCTCAGGTCCCATAAGATTAAGTTCTTCCTCTCTCAGAACTTCATGGACTCCCTCCCCCAATCTTATCTGCAGACCAGAATATGTTTTTTTCGCTTTAAATGACCATCCAAACCTTGGTTCACTGCTGGTTAGCACCACCCTGCGTGGAGTGCGGCTGAGTAGTCACCGGCCCGGCTAATAAACGGCTCTCTAAATTTTAATCTGTTCTGCTCTTGGACTCTTATTCAATTTGAACCTGGCACATTTGTGGGATAATCCTGAATCCCAAATCTACTGGGATGAATAGAGGTGAGAGATTTCTGAGTGCCCTTACTCCTTAGGGGACAAACTGAGAGATATTCCTCAGCCCCAAAGCGATTCTCTGGCCTCAGAATTCCAAAATCCTGGACTATTCGGAAAAGAGCCATCAGGATCCTTACCAGTAAGGGCATTCTTGTGCTGTCTGGGCCCACTGGGGAGTCTTTGGAGGAGTTGGACACAACATTATCCCCAAGACTCAATTCCAGACCACAACAGTAGCCGGTAGTCATTTTTTTTTTTTTTCTGGTTTTCTGGTTCTCTGGTATTTGTCAGTCTTGTGTCTGTGTGCTTGTCACTACGGGTCAGTCTGCTTCTGCTTCTTTGCCACCTTGGCAATGTGTTCTAAGTCATTTTCAGGATTTCAGACGATGAGCCTCAGTGTACGGGGATTCTGTGTGCCCCAGAAAGCTGCAAAATGTGTTGGTCAATCTAAGCTGAAACATGGAAATGTTACAAAGCTATCATATTTCTTTCATAGGACATTTTACGACTGTTTTGTATTTGTATATGCCGCATTTGAACTTGTTGCTAAATGTACTGATATTCCTTGCTTGACTTAAGACAGTAGTGCTAGAGAGAATAATGTTAGTAAGCCTTCTAATGGACTTTATGTACATTTTTGAAAAATGGGACTTTAAATCTAGCTCAGACTTAGAAAATATACATGCCTGTCTCTGAAATATGGGACTCCTTTTGCCAGCTAAATGACATCAGGTTGGCAACCATTCTGAAAGACTTAGAGGCCAGATTTCACTGGGACAGACTGGCTCTGATCCCCTCCACATGCTAGAGGAAATGTCAGGCCTGCTCTGTTTGTTTCCTTTCTTTGACCTTACTCCTAATTTTTCCACCTCTTTGTACTTTCCTTTTTAGAGGCACGTAATGTAGGTCAGCTGGATTTCTTTCTGGACCCTGATCTCTGATTTTGTGGACAACAGAAACTGACCACACCTGAGGGGTCATGGCCAGGGCTACTCTCTGGTGGATACCTAAAGGTGCTTGGTGGAAACTGGCTCTTGACCACTGACAGATCTCCACTGACCTATTGTTTTCTCTCTCTCTTTCTGCTAGCAAACTAGTAGTTCTACCTGAAATTTTTAGGAGAACAGCTTAGTGAGTCACTCTTTCAGAAATTAGGCTGAGGCAGCTTGCAGTAGTTTACATCCTACAGCAGCCGTCAGGGAAATTATTTAAATCTGTGCCTTACATGTTACTAGTAAAAAAGAGATTTTTGTCAGCCTTAAAGTAATGTGTTTTTACCAATGTATAAAATGTGATTGCTAGATGATGAATGTAGGTTTTACCTGTGAGCTCCAAAGATTTAATATGGCCTGATCCTGCTAGGAAAGGGTGCCCTGGTGCCCAGATGGAGGAAAACAAGTGTCTTGGAGATTTCTGTGTCCTAGGGCCCAAGGCAAAGTTCTAGTCAGCTGTCTCTTTTGTCTATCTCCAAAGGTGATTTGTTTTACAGCACAGCAGGGAAAGTGTTCTGCTTCCAACTTAACCTTTTAAAGAAATAGTTATGCTTCCTTTTGTAAGACATTCTTGTCACCAGACCAACTGTCTTATGTTCAGATTTTATTTGCATTAAGAAAGTCATTGTTACCTAGTTTTAAAATGTAGATGTGAGCTATTAGAAAACCAAGCAGTTCAGGTGCCCAAGGCATTTGTTTTCCTGGAGCCCAAGGCTGCCGCTCCCTGACCTCTGGAGCCTAAGCACAAGAGAGCCTTAATCACAGCCTTGCCCACATTACTGAAAGTAAGGTTTCCCTATTTGCCTTTCTAAAGGGCTAGGCTTCTAGAACAGCTGTAATCCAGGCCTCTACAAGAATATGCCCATCCTTAGCTGCTTTTATACAAGTTTTTTAGGGATAATACCATTTAAAGAAATAAAAAAACAATTCAGAACTTCCAGAGTTTATGTGTGTGTTTTTTTTTTCCTCTCTAACCTAAGACAGATAAAGTCAGTTCTTAGAAAATCTTTAGATGACCTTTACAAGTACACTGATGTCTTTAGAGGATTTATTCAGACTTATGAACTTGATTGGGAAGACGTAATGTTAATCTTAAACTAAGCTTTGACTTCTACGAAAAGGCAAGCAGCATTACAAGCTGATATTGCATTTGGAGATAAATATTGTATTGTTAACTTTTAGCAACCAGAAGATAGAAAGCCAGGGAAACCACCTGCTCCCACTGGAGCCCAAGCAGTCAGACTCCTTCTGGCCTAATAGCCAGGCAGGAGATTGCAATAAAAAATATTTTCTAGTGTGTATTCTTGAAGGTCTAAGAACTGAAACAAAACCTTCAGGTATTAAATTTCAGCTACTTACCAGGAAAAAGATAAACACCCCCCTGATTTTATTACTCAGTCAGCTCCAGGTATTAGAAAAGAGCTACAAAAGATAGCTTTTGCTTCAGACAACTTAATTGATACTTTAGTAAAAACTGCTTCTTTAGTGTCCTATCATCAGAACTGGGGGAAAAAACAAAACAAAACAAAACAGGGAGAGAAAGCAAAGAGATCAAAAATGGCTCCCATTGTTGCGGCCTCAAAACAAACCCTAAGTCTTTAGGCTCCAAGAAGAGCTCAACAACAATGAGGTTCATCTGTTGATAAGGTTCATCTGCTACTGCTGTCGGAAGCCAGGCCCCTGTAAGAAGGACTGCTTTAAGAGGCCCACAAGTCATGCCCTGACTGCCAAGCAGCCACTAGAAGTGACACTGCACTCTGAGGCAGAGGCCCCAGAGCTCAGACTTGGCTTTTCAGATAGTCCAGTAGGACCGAAGAGCCCTGGGCCTGCCTCCTCCCTCTGGCTAGACTGTTATCTCTACCTGTCATCTCCACAGGGAAGCCCTGAGTGATCATGACTAAAAGAAACCCAGCCAATTTCTGGACCTTAGCACAGGTCTCTTTCTCCTTCTCCAATCCTGACCTTCCTTCCAGTCATCAACATCTTGCTTTAGCTGTAACCGAGATGTATTGTTCATGTATAGATGAAATCCTGTCAATGTAAAAAGCTCTAGAGACATTGGCTACACAGTATCCAATAGCTTTGGGTCTATAGATAAAGCCAGGCCTTATATATGTGACATAAAACTCAGCCTCAGTGCTAAAAGAGAAAAACAATCCCTCGGAAATGCACCTTGCTTACAATGGGGGCCATATCCAAAATACTAAATGGGACATTGGTTTACTCTGACTGAATACTGTGTATTTCATGATAAGCGTATTAAGTTAGCCTCGTTGATTTCTGATGTAACTCAGGTATGTCATGCTGATTGTAAATATGGTATGACCTTTCAGATTTTATATCTCAAAAGTAACATTGATAATATATCGTGTGTTCTAATTGGTAAAAATTATTAGCCTTTTACTGGGATCTCCCAGATTTTGTCTATGGACACACATATTAGGGCATTAACTAACTGTCTACCTCATATAGCCCAGGTGAGCTGAGCCTTCTTGGGGTTTCTTGTCTCATTACAAGAGAAGCTATCCTCACATTCCTTGGGCAGGGCTACCTGCAGGAGGCCTCAAAACCAAAAAGTTATGTCTTGTTCAGTGTGCCCCAGGTGTCTGACACAAGTTGCAGAAGTTAAAAGAGTTTATGGGAATGAATTTGTCCCAGTTGAGGTGTTTCATAATTTAAAAAGATGCAGAATGGAATTACAGATAGAAAATGAAAATAGTAATACTAGCAGCCTATAAGAACGAAGGCCTGTCAGGAGATGGGGAGAAAGTCATGCTTCCTTGTATCTAGACAGAGAGAAAAGACATTTCAAACAAAAAATCCCAAAGCTGCTAGAGAGAGTGAAAAAAAAAGTGTTTATGATGGAGTCAGAGGAAGTTTCAGATTGAAGCGGTCATGGGTCTTCCCCTCTCAGCCTGAGAGAACCCATGTTAACTGCCAATATAAGGAGAAAGCCTGTTAAACTTTTAATAGATGCTTATGCAGATTTGTCAGTAGTTAACCGGCCAGTGGCCCACTTACAAACTGGAGAACACTCAGTGTTTTCCCTAGGTCTGGCACATGATTGAAAAGAAAAAAAAAGGTTATTACATTCCAGATCTGCTAAGTGATTTCTGTATCCTGTTGATGTTATTATTTGGCCTATGCATATTTAATTGTTTCTCTGGCTTTGATTCCTCCAGATTTGAAGCTATTCTGCCTACCCAAGATGAAAATGCCTGGTGTCTTTTGAGGGCCATTAGGTAAAACCTCTGGAGAGTGTCTCTGACTGCTGGTCAACAACTACAAGCCCTTTCAGCCTGAAGAAACCAGAGCAGTCATCGCCCATAGTTCCCCCATGGCAGTTCGGGTTACTTCTTCAGAGGGGGGAATGTTGCAGGCAGCCAAGTTAGATAAAAATGTTATAGGCAGCCAGACAGGGCCAGGCATTCAAGGAGACAGCACAGAAGACAAGATACACTGCACCTGTGCGAGATAGATGCTCCCCAGTGTGGGCCAGACAAAAGAGGAAAATGAGACACAACAAAGGAGGAAACTCCCTGCCCAATATTACAGCCTGGGAGATGGCACAAAAACCAGTGGGACCACCGGAGACATTGCCTGTCCTCTTGCCCCAAGTTCTAGAAAAACCCACATACTTAGACTCTGTTGTTAGCTAATGTTCCTTGCTGTTTGAGTAGATTAGCAGTGGTGATCCCATCTCAAAATAATTTGACACAACATCACCACAAAGGGCCACAAGTGTGTAAGACTCGAGAAATTTAAGCATATGCTATGACAGTTAGTGTTGTTAAAAACCTCTTCTTTGGCGGAACAATATGTAAAACAATTGGGGTGTAATGTAGCAAAAAGAAAAAACTGGCTCTAGAGATTCATCAAAAAAGAAAACTGGGGACTGTTCTCAATGTCTCCTTGTATAAATGACCTGATATTTGCCTCAATTGGACCTGTACTCCTGTTTCTCTTGGCCCTATCAGACCCTGTTTCATAAACTGCTTAAGTATGTTCAACAAAGAATATAGGCCATCAAGTTAATGGTGGTTAGAGCTCATACCAGCTCTTTAAAGTAACTAAGGATTCCTGTATAAAACCAGTGGGGAATATAATGGATTAACTGAACTTTATGCTATAACTATGGGACACTATTGGATTCCCTTACGCTTCCCACTGCATACTCTAAAGAATGTGTTCTCACTCTCTGCTCAACGCTATTTTATTTATTTATTTATTTATTTATTTATTTATTTATTTTTGCAGAACTGGGGATTGAACTCAGGCCCTTGTACTTGCCAGGGAAGCACTTATTCTACTGAGCTATATCCCCAACCCCTATTTTTTTTCCTTTTCCTTTTTTTTTTTTTTTAATTTTTTTTAAACTTTTTGTCATTGTTTTGTTTTTAAGCACTTTGGTATGTTTATATCTGGTAATGTAAACAACTAATTTGAAGATAACATTGTGCAACCAATGTTGAAATCCTATTGTTTTTTTTTTAGATTTTTATTTTTAAATTAATTTTATTGAGAAAGAAATATCAACAAGACAGTTTCAAAACATGTTCGTAGGACAGTTACAATAATTAATACATTGTATATTGTTGTCTTCATAGTAGTTATTCATAGTACAAGATGCAGACATGATATCATGTCTAAACACTATTAGTACAAATCTTTCTTCTCATTAAACTAATCGAAAGTAGCTGTATATATTTTTTTCACATTCTATAGGGATTTAAAGTTTAGCATATCAATGATTAATGGAAAATACCTGTTCTACATTATGTCTAAGGCGTTTGATATTCAGACAGATAGTGAGATTAAGCACAACTGCCTGTGTTGTAGGGTAATAATATCATTAAGCTTCTCTTCTGGAGGGTTAACAACTTAAGTTTGCAGACCAAAAAATTAGAGAAAAAGAAAGGCTACAAGGACAGCCAACATTTTGGCCCTAACCCTTCAAAGTCAGTGAGGACTCAGGACATAGGAGAACCTGTACTGTAACATCCTTTAACTCAGTAGTGTCCCAAATTTTCTGATCAAGGAGATTATGGAGCCACAGAGGAAAGTGATCCATGATGTAGTGTGTGCCTAAGGAGAGTCACTTGGAGAGAAAATGTTCTCTCAGGCTTTCATAGAGAGCAAATTGGTCAAGCAATGGCTGTGACTCATCCAGATGGCTGACACTGACAAAGGATCTACAAGGTGCTACACATGGTTTCAGGGTAAATCCCAAGGGGATTTGACTGACTTTGTCAGATAAAGTTACATTTTTTGTTATATAGGTCTTGCTTTATCTTGGTCTTAACCATCCATCAAGGCTGTTTAGTAATGAGTAACTGAGTAACTGTCTCCCTCCCCTCCCTAATCTAATTCCTACTAACATAGACAGCAGTTAAAAATGTTCTAGGACTACAAAAAAATTACTAGGGCCATAAGATTACCCTGATCTTGATTGTTTTATATACATCTGTCTCATTTCTTTCTTTCTTTGTGTTTTTTTTTTTTTTTTTTTTTTTTTTTTTTTCCCCAGTACTGCGGATTGAACTGAGGACTTTGTGCTTGCCAGGCAAGCACTTATTCTACTGAGCTATCTCCCTGGACCTAGATTGCTTTATATACAAACACCCTAATTTCATGGCCAAGACTGTTTGTTCTCTCAGGTCCCATAAGAATAAATTCTTCCTCTCTCAGAACTTCACGGACTCCCTCTCCTAATCTTATCTGCAGACCAGAATGGGTGTTTGTTTGTTTGTTTGTTTGTTTGTTTTTTGCTTTAAATGGCCATTCAAACCTTGGTTCACTGCTGGTTAGCACCACCCTGCATGGAGTGTGGCTGATCAGTCACTGCCCCAGTTAATAAACGGCTCTCTAAATTTTAATCTGTTCTGCTCTTGGATTCTTATTCAATTCTCAGCAGGACAAAAAAGAAAAGAAAAGAAAAAGAAGAAGGTCTTTGTGCTTTGAGTCAGTGTGCACTGAGTCGTGCTGAGTCACCTGTGGCCAGACACACAGGTCCAGGAACCAAGGGGTATACGTGGAAATGGTTGCACTCACTATTCCAGTGACTCATTCACAAAATTTTGCTTACTCTTCCCTGACTCATGCTCTGCTAGTTTAGAAAGAAGTCTTAGTTAGAGGAGGAAGGTTTGTCCAGAAGCATAACAGTAATAACAATGAACGGTAAGCTAGGCCTTCCCCCTGGTTATTTTGGACTCTTCCCACTTCTGAATAAATAAGCTAGAAAGGGAGTTCATGGTTGGTGAGGTGCTTGACTCAAGCTATCAAGGGGAAGGTAGAGCATTATACACAGTAGGGGAAAGAGCAGGAGCTCCCTTTGGGTGCCTCTTATAGTTACCATGCCCTGATATTAAAGCCAAATAGGAACTACAAGAACCCAATCCAGGCAGGATGACACATGGTGTAGAGCCTTTGGGAATGAAGGCATGGGTCACCCCACCATGGCAAGAGCCAGGACCTGCTGAGGTGTGTGCCGAGGGCCAAAGGAACACAGAATGGGTAATGGAAAAATCTTTCTAAATACCAGCTATGACCTTATACCATGGTTTGCACCTAGTTGTCCCCCCAAAGCCTCATGCAGTCTTAAATAGGGCTTTTTTTGGAGGTGGCTGAATTTATTTATTTTTATGAATTTTAGTATAGGATCTACAGGTCTCACTACACAGATTGGACTCATAGCAATTCTCCTGTTTTCAGCCTCCCAAGCACTGGGATTACAGGTGCACGCCACCACACCCAGTCTCCATTGCAGGGGCCAACACAGCATGCCAGGGATTGAACCTTGGTTCCTGCATTTGCCTAAGCAGGCACTTTAATCCACTGAGCTATCTGGCTAGCCCAAGGTGGCTGAATTTAGAGGGTGTAGTGCTGGAATTAAGGGTACAAGGTTAGTAAATCAATCCACTGATGGATTAGGAAGAATTCTGGCCAAGGGTATGAGTACCACACCTGCCCTCAGGAGGGTAGCCTGCACACAATACAAGGGACAGAAGGATGCCTGTCTCTACCTCCCTTGTGGCTTTTGCTATCTTGTGGGCACCATGAACTGTTCTCCTCTGTGTTGCCCCTCCCCCAAGTCACCCTGCCTTGGAGCCAGCTGGTTATGGACCAAAACATCTACAAACTGTGAGCCAAATAAATCTTACATCCTTTAACTTTGGATGTCAGATATTTTGTCTCAGCAACAGGAAAAGTGACTAAGACACACCATGGTCACCTACAGAAATGAGGGTTTTAATTGTAGTAGCTCTCTCCTTAATGATTCCTATGGAATATGTTGATTGACTTAATATTGGTTCTTAAGAACTTTTAAACCTATGTTATGATGTTCAAGTTATGGAATGCATTACCCAAAGTAAACTTGCCTTTATTATGGAAGAGAATTAGTATGTTTTTGTACGCAGGATAGTTGTAACATGTTAGGTGTAATTATAAACTTGTCTTTGTATCAGGAGGTTATGATTTAAAGAAATGTGTCTGGTTGTCAAGCTGACAAAGGGTAGATTGTCAGTTAACCACCTGAGTCAACTTGAGTAAGAAGTGCCCAAATAATTGGGTCAGTGTGGTTCTGGGGTGGCTGAGGGGATTTACTGAAGACAGAAGACCTACCCTGGGTATGAGTGACAGTGACCAACACTTGCCACCTGAATGGAGTAAAAGAGAAAGAAGTAAGGCTGCTTTTGTCTCCTCAGGGAGCTCCAACCTTCACCTTCATTCTCTACACAAGTGGGTCATGGCAGATACTCTGACTTATTTCCCAGCTTCTAAGAATGCAGAAGGTGTCTTTGATTTCCTATAGAAATTCCTTCTGTTAAAAGATACCTGACCAAGGTCGTGTCGCCAACCTATGACAGATGGCATCCAAAGACCCATCAGTATGGGAATTGAAAGGCCCAGGCCCAACTCACAAAGCTTCTGAAGTTATGCGCTGGCTGCGGGATCACCCTGGGGGCAGCCAGACTGTGCTGGGATGGCTCTGAATTCACCTTCAACCTCTGCCCAACCTTCATCCTCTCCTCCTTCCACAAATACTGATCCTGAAACCAACACAAACAACCTTCTTACTCCCTACCTGGCACAGTAAGATATTTTAACGTTGTTGACAGAATGGGAGCAGTTAATATTTGGGTGTTCTTCCTTACCTTTCCCCCTGCCTGTTTTCAAACTCTAATTCCTTGGTTCTCGTGCCAGTTGGCTTCCAGTTAAGTTTGCTAATGGAAAGCAGGAGTGGGAGATCAGACAACAGGAGGGGAAGTGATTTAGCTATTTCTGTAGCCATCTCTGTGTTTAGTGGTATCTCAGCATCTCTGGCAATGGCTACAACCCTCTGTCTTTCTGCATAGGCCCCAGTTATAACCCAGGCATGAAAGTAACTGCGAACACACCAAGCTGGTGTGTGCTGAGATGTCCCCTCTGCCTGGAACATGCACACTGTCCTCCCATCACAGTAAAGCCAACTCACATTTATCTTCCAAGACACAGCATGGATTCGGCACCCTTTGAAGCCAACCTCTAGCTCCACCCCCTTCTCCAACAAGTCTTCCTTCAGATCCCCATGTTCCCAGTTATCTTCTCTGAGGTGTTGTACTTGGGCTCTTAAGTGCAACAATCAGCAGATATACAGCACCTCTATAACCATAGTGTATTGGCCAAAACCAACCATATGGTTCTACCCAACTCCAAGGAAACCACGAGATGTTGGGGAAGATGATGGCTTTCTGTGAATATTAAGTGTTTCTGATACATCTCTGGGACAGGATATGCTGGATTCAAACAGTGGTATTTCCACATGCTCCAAACTAGGTTTGCTAGGTAAAATATAAGACAGACAGTTAAATTTTAGCACCAAATGATTTAGCATACAAATATTCTATGCAATGTTTTGGACATACCCTGTAAAAAAAATAAGGGCTGCGCTGCTTACTTGAAATTCTAATTTTGATCTGTTAAATCTGGAAACCTTACTCAAAGCCTATTTCATACATGACTAAAATGTAATGCTAGTTTGAAGTGGAAATTATCATCACATAAAGATGTTAAAAATCATATGTAAAAAATTCCAGCTAGAGACCCAGTCCTAGCCCAGGTCCCGTGAGTGTGCGGAGAGATTCCTGCTACCCTACGCCGGCGGGACCAGTCCCAGCCCAGG
>NW_004524724.1:798173-799871 GCF_000260255.1 Octodon degus
AATAAAAATAAAAAATAAAATGAAATAAAATACAAAGCCATTAGTTACAAAAGTTTGTCAACTGCTAAATATCACTACCCATTATTAGTGTTCCTAATTGTAATTCTGTAAATACAAGTCTGTAACTGCCGTAACCACATAATCTCTCTTGGGTAAGAATTTTGGAAGGTGCTAAGGTAACTGCACCAAATCTCTACACCGAAGGTCAGAGGACAGTGCTATACAGAATGACAAAAAAAGACAATGAGAAGGAGCAAAATGCATTCTCAGGCCCCGAGCCCACCCAGAACAAATGCAGGAGACATTAGCATAGAAGAAATTGGAAATCACACACCTGAAATCTCTGAATTAATAGCATCTGAAGTAAAGAAACAACTGCAGAAAGGTATAGAGGAAATCAGATGAGAAATAATCTGAAGTAAAAAATGAAATGATAACTATAATGAAAGAATTACGAAGTGCTTCTAAAGAAGACTGATAAAAAAAGAGAATAGAAAACTGACAGAATCCTTGAATGAGCAATTTAGCAAAGAAATAGAATGCATGAATCAGATTCAAAGAGATATAAAGGAAATTAAAACCTCAATCACAAGCTGGCAAAACTGTTTAAATGAAAGAGAACATAGAGTTTCAGACCTTGAAGACACCATTGCAGCTAGTGAAAAGGTAAGAAAAGGTCTCTTAAAAACAAGTAGGATGCAGGAAAAAAATAACATCTGCAAGACAATGCAAAGATGAACAACGTGAGACTAATAGGCATCAATGAGAAAGGAGTCAATACAAGTGATATAAAAAGAATGTGAACAGAAATAATAGCAGAAAACTTCCCAAATATGGGAAAACCATCTGACATTCAGGTAGCCAAAGTATATAGAACTCCAAATAACATCAACCCAATGAAAACCACACCCAGACATATAATAAACAAGATACCAGAAATCCAGCATAATAACAATACTCTAAAAGCCTCTAGAAAAAAGAAACATCACATTTAGAGGAAAACCCATCAGAATAATGGCAGATTTCTCTTCACAAATCATCAAGTCAAGAAGAGCATGGAGCAAAGTAATTCAAGTTCTCCAAGAAAACAAATTTGAACCCAGACTGCTATACCATGCAAAATTCTCAAGTTTGATGGAGAAGTGAAATACTTCCATGACAAAGAACAACTAAAGAATTTCATGATGACAAAGCCAACCCCTACAGACTATTAAAAGACATTCTAGATGGTTGAAAAAGATGTGGCACTTTTATATAATGGAGTACTACTTAGCTATAAAGAATGATAAACTTGAAGCCTTTATATTTAAGTGGATGCCACTTGAAGATATACTTATTAGTGAAATAAATCAGACCCACATCTGTAAATATTGTATTGTCTCCCTAGTATAAGGACTTACAATTCTGTATATGGTTAAGTTTCTAAATTTCTTTGTAAAAATAAATGCTTATTTGTACTTTTATATTATTATTTTTCCTTCATATTCTGTAAGGACTTAAAGTTTTACATATCAATATCTGATGGAAAATACCTGTTCCATGATATACCAAAATGCTTGATATTTAGACAGACAGAGTAAACCAAGCTGCATATATTGCAAGTTAATAATTAGCTTCTCTTCTGGAGGGTTAACAACCTAAGTTAACAGTTCAAAATTGGAGAAAAGGAAGGGCTGCAAGGTTAGCCAACATTTTGGC
>NW_004524724.1:799971-801999 GCF_000260255.1 Octodon degus
TGGGTAAGGACTGGAAATACAGTTCTGCACTATTACCTCACTGTTTGCTCTTGGAAACTACCCTCACTATAAGCCATAGTTCCTTTTTAGTAAAATTTTCAGCTATGCTTAAGGAAATAAGTACCGAGCAGTGCTAGCTTTCCCGACAGAAATGGGTTAGGTGGGTAGGTGGCTCCAGGCAAGCTGTCGCGGTGGCACACACTTGTAATCCCAGTCCTCAGGGGGCTGAGGCAAGGGAAGACACGAGCCAGCTTGCGGTGCCTGGTGAAACTCTATCTTAAAAACGCAAAGAGAAATAATGGAGATTGATCTCATGCATGAAATGATTTTAAGGTTCAAAAATTTATATTCTACACTGTAAATATTATATGAAGAAGTATAAAAAGGTTTCTTTTTAAGTGTAAAGCTCACTAATCAAAATAAGATTATTTGGCACTAAGATGAAAAGACTTGAAAAGAAAACATATTTCTATTTCTAAACCAAAATAAAACAGAAGTCAGTCAATCAATCAATCAGTCAAAATCAGAGAAGTTCAGTCACATGTCTAGACCTAAACTGACAAGGTATGTTTTACCAGAACTGCTATGGATAGTACTTAGAATTTTAAGGAGGACAAGGACAGGAGGGTCCTAACAGTCTGGGTTTTTTCCTTCCTAACCCCTTTTTCTTTTCTGTCCTTTAGTTTTCTATTGGAAGCACAAGTGTTTTTGCATGGTTTGTACGAACACACACCCATAGTATTCACCTGTTTAAGAACACAAGAAATTCAATTCGGTCAGATTGGAACACTATTTTGAAATATCTATTTTTAAGTGTTCATATTTTGCCTTCCCTGAACTAATAATTCTAATGTAGTAATCTGTCTTAATTAAACTTTTGGGGCTGAATTGTGACCTCTCCCCAAAAAAGAACCTTGTATGTCCATGTCCCTATCCCTGTTAGTTGTGAGGGTTATCTAATATGGAACAAGGATATTTGAAGAGGTAAAGTTAAAGATTTGAGAATATGCACTCATTCTAGATTAAGTAGGTGGGCCCTGAACCAGAGATAAATGTGCTAACAAGGTTAAGACAGGTGGAGGTCACAGTCAGATGAGAGAATCTTGTGGTAAGGAGGCATTATAGATGACAGAGGGTACCCACGGCCCCAGAAGGGTGACACCAAACATCTGCCCTGAATTCTCAGATCTATGTAGCCCTCCTGGATTTCACTCTTAGTCTTTAGAACTAGGAGAATAAATTTATATTATTCATTTCTATCAAGTTTTTGATACTTTTCTACAGCAACCTCAGGAAAGTAATACAGAGGTTATCATATAAAAGAATATCATTAGTAAATTTTTGTAATAGCAGAAAGTGAAAATATCATGAGACATTTGAGATTTAATATTATGATATAATCATACATCAGAACATAAAGCTTATTGCAATATGATAAATAATACAAATACAAACCCATTTTGTTTAAATATTTTTAAATAAAAATATTGTACTAGAAGGTTAGTACACAGAATACAGAATAACCTGAATGTGAAATGGCACAGTAGCTGATGCAGGCCAACTGTACAGCAAGTCCTCAAGAAATTTAAAATAGAACTTCCTTGGCCAGCAATCCTCCTCCTTGGGAATACAGTTACGAACATTTATGCTGCAAAGTTGTACAGATACAAATGGTCTTTGAATCATGTAGACACAGACAAATCACAGAAGTGTCTTGTGGGTCTGCTGTGTGGTTTTGTGTGTACCACAGTGTGATAGTGCACAGTATTTGTGGGTTTTTATGCTTTACACTTCATATTTGTGTCAAAGACATACAGGACTCACTTGGTTGGACTTAAGAACAAATCCAAATTATGGACATGTTCTCAGAACGGAACTCCTTTCTAATGCCTTGCTATAGACCCAAGAGAACTGAAGGGGAGATCTTCACAAGTTATGTGCGAGCTCATTGCAGCACTGCTTGCTGAATCAAGAGGCAAGAGCAATGCACTGTGTTTGACAGGTAGCTGTGTGGATGAAGTACAGTAC
>NW_004524724.1:803950-808694 GCF_000260255.1 Octodon degus
AGTCTACAGGGTGTTTATGGTCTCACTACTAGATCAGACTTGTAGTGATCTGCCTGTAGCTGGGAAATCAGATGAGAAATAATCTCAAGTAAAAAAAGAAATGATAACTATAATGAAAGAATTATTAAGTGCTTCTAAAGAAGACATAAAAAATAGAGAATAGAAAACATAGAATCCTTGAATGAGCAATATACGAAAGAAATAGAATGCATGAAGCAGATTCAAAGAGATATAAAGGAAATTACAACCTCAATTACAACCTCAATTACAGGTGCGAGCCACCACGCCTAGTCTCAGTTGACGTCTTAGCACGCCCCAGGGTTGGGGCTGACACAGCAGACACAGGGATCAAACCCCAGGCCCCAGAGCTTGCTTACAGGAGCTTTAACAAGACAAATCTTAATAAACATTAAAAATCTAATATCCAATACCACAATATTAACAGGAGACCTTAACACCCCCTTATCCCAAAAAGATAGGTCAAGTAGACAAAAAAATAGCTAAGAAGTAGCAGAAATGAACCAGAAGTTGAAACAAAAAGACTTAGTGGACATATACAGAGTGTCTACCAAACCACATCTGAATACACCTTTTTTTAGCTGTACATAAGACATTTTCTAAAATAGACCACATACTACTTCATAGGTCATGCTTAATTATATGAAAGAAAACCGAAACCAAAGCATACAGAACTCCAAATAACACCAACTCAAATAAAAACACACCCAGACATATAATAATCAAGATCCTAGAAATCCAGCACAAGAATATTATAGTAAAAGCCATTAGGAAAAAAATTACATTAAAAATTATCTGACCACAGTGCAATAACTGGAAATAAATGACAAAACAAATCACAAAGAAACCATAAATACATGGAAATTAGACAAAACCCTCCTCAAAAACCAATGGGTTACACATAAAATTAAACAAGAAATTAAACAATATCTACAACTAAATGAAAATTCAAGCACAACTTATCAGAATTTATGGGATGCAGTGAAAGCAGTTCGTAGAGGGAAATTTGTAGCTGTAGACTCACACGTTAGGAAAACAGAACTGGAACAAATAAATACCTAATGCTGCACCTCAAATGTCTAGAAAAGGAAGAGCAAACCAAATCCGAAGCCCAAAGACGGGAGGAAATTAGAAAGATTAGAGCAGAAATTAATTCAATTGAGATGAACAAAATACAAAGAATTAACGAATCAAAAAGCTAGCTCTCTGAAAGATTAAATAAAATTGATAAGCCCCTAGCTAACCTTATCAAAAACAGGACAGAAAAAAACTCAAATTCAAGCAATAAGGCATGAAATTGGTGGAATCACCACAGACCCTGTGGAAAGTCATAAGACCATCAATAGCTATTTTGAAAATCTTTACTCTCACAGAATCAAAGACGCAGAAGAAACGGACAGAGTCCTAGAAAGGTACAAATTACCAAAATTGAATCAACAAGATATAAAAACTCTCAATAACCCAGTAACAGCGAATGGAGTTCAAAATGTAAAACAAACAAACAAACAAACAAACAAAAAAAAAAAACCCTACCAATAGAGAAAAGTCCAGGTCCTGATGGATTCACAGCTGAATTCTACAAGAAATTTACAGAACATATAATCCCAATACTTCTCAAACCCTTCAATGAAATTGAAAAGGAAACAGTTCTTCCAAAATCATTCCTTGAGGCAAGTATTATACTAATATCAAGACCAGAGAAAGGTACAACTAAAAGAGAGAACTATAGGCCAATCTCCCTCATGAACATAGATACAAAAATTCTCAATAAAATCCTCGCAAATAGAATACAGCAAATAATTAAGAAGATTATATACCATGATCAGGTAGGATTCATCCCAAGGATGCAAAGACGGTTCAATATATGCAAATTTATAAATGTAATACGCTATATCAACAGAACCAAATCCAAAATCCACATGGTCATCTCAATTGATGCAGAAAAGGTAAAGTCCAACACACATTTTTGTCCAACACTTTTGACAAAGTCCAACATTCATGTTCAAACTCCTATAGAAAATTGGACTAGATGACCTCTACCTTGATCTAATAAAACCCATGTATGACAATCCACCTGGTAACCATTCTAAATGGGGAAAACTGAAATCTTTTACTCTCAGATCAGGTACAAGACAAGGATGTCCTCTATCACCACTCCTATTCAATATAGTTCTGGAATCATTAGCTAGAGCCATTAGATGAAAGAGAGAAATAAAAAGAATAACATTAGGTAAAGAAGAAGTTATACTATAATTATTTGCAGATGACATGATACTCTACTTGGAAGACCCAAAAAACTCCACCAAGAAGCTACTAGAATTAATGCACAAATTCAGTAGCACAGCAGGATACAAAGTCAATACGCAAAAGTCAATAGCATTCCTCTATGCAGACAGTAAACACACTGAGAAAAATTAGAGAAACAATACCTTTTACAACAGCACCATGGAAAATAAAATTCTTAGGAACTAATCTAACTAAATTAAATGATCTATTCAATGAAAATTACAGTACTCTGAAAAAAAGAAATTGTAGAAGAATTCGGAAAATGAAAAAATAGTCCCTGCTCCTGGATAGAAAGAAGTGATATTGTGAAGATGGCCATACTCCTAAAATTGTTTTACAGATTTACTGCAATACCTATCAAAATACCACCAACATACCTCACAGACCTAGAGAAATCATTCCTAAAATTTATTTCAAACCAGAAAAAAACTAGAATAGCAAAGGCAATCCTGGGCAACAAAGGCAAAACAGGAGGTGTTACAACTCTTGACTTGAAATTATGCTACAAAGGTACTATGATAAAATCAGCATGGTGTTGGCAAAAAAATAGACCTGAGGATCAATGGAATAGATTACAAGATGCAGATGCAACTGCAAACACACTCAGCCCTCTTATCTCCAACCAATGTGCCAAACATGCTTACTGGAAGAAAGATAGCTTCTTTAACAAATGGTGCTAAAAAAACTGGCTCTCTACATGCCAAAAACTAAAACTGGACCCAGGTCTATCACCATGCACTAAACTAAAGTCAAAATGAGTTAGAGATCTAAACATTAAAATGAAACACTAAGTCTCCTGAAAAGAAAGTAGGTGGAAATCTTGAAGACATAGGGGTAGGCAAAGAGTTCATGAACAAAAATCAAAGTGCATAGGAAATACTTGAAAGAATCAATAACTGGGGCCTCCTCTTATTGAGAAGTTTTTGCACGTCAAAAGAAATTACCAACAAAGTGAAAAGACAACCCACAAATTTGGAAAAAATCTTCAAAGCACTCAAAGGTCTTCCACCTAAAATTCATAACAAACTAAAAATCAGGAAGGCCCCAAAATTTAAAGACCCAATCCAAAAATGAGCATCCAAGATGAAGACACACTTCTCAGAGAAAGAAATACAAAAAGCAAATAAATACATAAAAAAATGCTCCACATCTCTAGCCATTTGTGAAATGCAAATTAAAACAACACAGAAGTACCATCTCACCCCCAAAAGAACGACTATCATAAAGAAATCAACCAACAACAAATGTTGGAGAGGCTATAGGGAGAAAGGACCCTTCTCCACTGCTGGTGGGAGTGTAGATTGGTGCAACCATTATGGAAGTCAGTGTAGAGACTCCTAAAAAAAATTGGACTGGAAATCCCATTCAATCCAGTGTCCTCCTTCTGGAAATTTTCCCAAAAGAACTGAAAACATCATATTATAGTGATATATGTGTGCCTGTGTTTATAGCAGCAGAATTTGTGATAACCAAACCTTGGAAACAACCAAAATGCCTGCCACCTGAAGAAGAGATGAAAAAGGTGTGGTGTATATAATACAATGGAGTATTATTCAGCTATAAAGAAAAATAAACTTGAAGCCCTCATATATATGTAGATGCCACTTGAAGCTATACTCATAAATGAAATAAACTAGACACACATGTGTAAATATCATATTGTCTCCCTAGTCTAAGAACACAAAAGAAGAAATAAATATTGAAAGCTATAACATAGTTAAATGGAAAGCAAGAATTTAAGAATTAAACAATGAAGCGAGATAAAGGAGAAAAGTTAGGAAATATGGCAGGGGCAAAATCATACATTTACATAAACAAGCTGGTGAAGGCAATAGTCCTAAGAATCTCCATCAGGTTTTTGAAAATAGCAATTAATGGGTAGAATTCTCACCCTGACTAACTATATATGCTGATATCTGTGAACTAAGCAACTGCACTGAGGATAGAAATGTGTAATACTAAAACCATGCTTGAAATACCTATCATTCCGGTCTTCTAACTTCGTACTGCTTCTAATGTATCAATTATTGCTATACTCTCTTTAAATGTTTGTTTTAAAAAAGTAATAAAAGAAAACAGACAAGAACAAAAATGTCATAAGATTTTCTTGTTACAATGTTGTATATGGTTTCATTTCTAAATTTCTTCGTAAAAATATGTAATTTTTATATATACTATAGGGATTTATTTATTTTAATAGATTGCAAATTGAAAATAATTTATGAACATAAATGAATATAACAATAAAAACTGTCCAAAAAAGGAAAAAAGAATTTACAGACCAGTCATAGTAGTTCACTGTGTCAAAACCAAGAAACTTACATTCATATAGTTAGAATTCTCAAAGTAGAAAGGAGTAGGCAATAAATATTTAAAGATTTAAAATTTCTGAATTTAGTTCAACTTATAATGCCACATTTCCAAGAAAAATGAACCTTTT
>NW_004524724.1:808794-816247 GCF_000260255.1 Octodon degus
TTACATGTGGTAGCTAAAGTAGCAAAATTCATGGAAATAAAAAGTAGGATGGGTTCCAGAGGCGGAGGAGAGGAGAAAATGGGTACTGTTATCTAAAAAGGACAGCACTATCTAGGTTTGCAAACAGAAACACTCGGCAAACTTGTGCTTTTATGATGTAGATGTTCATCATGTTCATCAGGTGATGAGCATCTTTGGCTCTCATTCCTACAGAGACACAAATATGGCCACTTTTTCCAGAATTGTAGAATGAATGAAATTCATGAACCAAGGTACCAACTTCGGAGCTTCAGTTTTGTAAGATATAAAGTTCTTCTGGAGATTAGTATATAATCATGCGAATATACTGAACACTACTGAACTACACACTTCAAAGTATTTTAAAAAGCTCATCAAATTGTGTATGTTAAGTATGTATAGTTTATTATGTCAAACAACACAAGAAAATCTGTTTAAAAATATACTGTTGGCTTTAGGAAGCAACTAAGAACACAAACTCCTAAGGCAGACTTCTTGGCGGAAGCCCCAGCCTTCTTCCTGCTCGTAGGGTGAAGTCCAGCACGTTACCTCTCTGCCCTCCAGTGTCTCTAACAAGGTTTATAACAGTGCCACCTGGTTGAGCTGACAGTCATAGACCAAAGTTAACAAATGCTTAATGAATGTATTCATCTATCATTTTCACCCTTATTGTATCTACATATACAGTAAAACCTTGGGTTGTGAATAATTTGTTCTACAAGTATACTGCAGAATGAGCAAACATTTCTAATAAATTTTATGAAAGATGTCTTGCAATATGAGTAGTTTGTAAAGCCAAACAGTATGTGATCACAACTGAACCAATTCTCCCTCACCACACCTGAGGTCTCCCAACAGCAAAAGATCACAGAGGAAAGCTCATCTGAAGAGAAAGAGGTAAAAAAGAGGTAAAAAAGATTCCTCACATCATAGGAGTTTAGAGAGATGTGTAAAATGTGGGAAACAGTACCCAATTTTGTGGAAAACCACCACCAAATAAGGCTGTAGCAGTGTGAGAAATTAATCTGGTTAATGACAATGCAATGTCACATTTCCCTGAACTCAAAAGAAGGCAAAAGCAAATGTCATTGGATAGGTTCCTTGTTAAAGCTCATGAAAAGAAAACAATTCCATTGAGCTAACAGATCACAGTGATTCCATTAGTGTCAGTGAAAATCACCCCACACAATAACCTCCTCCCTCCTCTCCCTCACACAAGCCAAGGTTTTCAAAGAAAACTGCAATTAATTTGCTTATTTTTCTTCATATGATGTATTTTTATTATTTTGTATTATAATAGAGTACTGCAATTTTGTTTGCTTTTTTTTTTTCATTTGTGTATTTGGCACAGGTCTCACTGTACAGATCAGACTCGTAGTGATCCTCCTGTTTTCAGCCTCCCCAGTGCTAGGATTATAGGCATGTGCCACAATGTCCAGACTCTGTTCCTGGCACAGCACACCCCTGGGGGTGGGGCCAGGGTGGCATTTGGGACTGGTGATTGAACCCTGATCCCTCTGCTTGCCAAAGCAAGTGCTTAGTCTGCTGAGCTTTCTTGCTGGTCCTTGTAATCATTTTTACACGAATATTTTTTGGGTTGTGGAACAAATCAATTTCCACTATTGATTTTCCATAATTTCTTATGGGGAAATGTGCTTTGATATACAAGTGCTTTGGATCACACACATTTCCAGAATGAATTATACTCATCAACCAAGGTTTTACTGTACTTCATAACAGATGATCTCTAAGTAGTTGTTCTATCATGATTTTTAATTATTTTCCTCTCAGCTTATCTTTTTATTACACACCTGATTTTTATAGTACAAGCAACAATATTTTTGAGTACATTTCAACCTAGTGAGATGTTTGTCTCTCCTGGTAATGCTAAGGCAATCAATCACGTTTTGAGGAAATATGGGCCATTCATCATATTTCAGGATGCTGTTACTATCAGCACTGCTGTGTGAAAAGGTATGTTGGGCCGGCCAGATAGCTCAGCAGATTAGCACCTGCTTAGGCAGACGTGGGGACCAGGGTTGGATCCCCAGAGTGCCCAGCCGGCATTGCTCCTGGGGCTTGCTGAGATGACATTTCAGACTGGGCATGGTAGTGCATGCCTATAATCCCAGCACTTGGGAGGCTGAAAACAGGAGAATCACTGAAAGTCTGATCTATGTAGTAAGATCTTGTAGACCCCATACTAAATACATAAAGAAAAAGAAAAAATATACTACTTTATGTGTATGAGAAAAACATAATTTGTAAGAAGTCTACAAATATTTTATGAAAATATACCTTATAGTTCTCCTAAATTTTCATATAACATCATTAATATTAGAGTCATTTTCTAAGCAGATCTGCATGGGAGAGAAAATGACAATTTATTTATTTATTTTATTGAGAAACAAATAGCAATGAGACAGTTTCAAAATTGATTAGCAGCACAATTTCAATAACTGACACATTGCATATTGTTGTCTTCATAGTGGTTATTCATAGGACCAGATGCAGACATGACATCCTGGACAATGACAATTTAATGCCAAGGTGCAGAAGTATTTCAGACAGGTGCCTCATCGCCCCATTATCATTGCAGCACTAACAAGCACAGTGGTGGTTTGTTCTGGTGATGTTCTTGCCCTGGGACAGACTTGATTCTGGGCTGCTCTGTCTCTTCCAGTGGTGATGCTTGTGTCTAGATGCTAAACACCCAAGAGGCATGCATGCCTGTGTTCAAGACTCTGAACACTTCATCCCCAAAGAAGGCAGCGAAGAGAAACCAGGCCTCTTTCTGACACTAATAAAATTGTGAAGGCCTATGATAAATCAGGGGCCAAAAGGAGAGGCCAAAAATCCTCAGAAGTGCTCTCTGCCCCTTATAGTGAATCTCTGCTTCTTTCTTTCCAATATGGAAATTAGACATTTTAAAATAATGATAAAAAAGCTTAAAGCAATGCACTAGTAGAAACAATGAAAAAATGTTCAACTGTAGCATTAATGATAGCTATAATGTAGTTGAGAAGGCTGCTCTACATGGGAATAAATAGCTGGCAATGTAACTAAGGGCCAGATTTGTGAAGTGTCTCGTTTTGAAAAGGTAGGAAGCATGTTTGGTCCTTGGGGTGATGGTCTTTTCCACCTTCTTTCTTCTTTCTTCTCCTCCCTCCCTCTCTTTCCCTCCCTTTCCATACAAGTCCTCACCGCTGCATAGTCACAAAGTAACCATTACAGAATCTCAAAGCACCATTTACTTGAATCACCAGCTTTCTGAAAAAATAAAAATTTAAAATCTACAATGAAATTTATCTTTATTGAAGACAAAACAGCAATCCAACAAGTTTGGCAATAGAGAAGAATTCTTTTTCCTCTAAAAGTCAAAACTATTCTAACCAAAAGTATGTAAAAGATTCTAAGATGATCAGTATCCAAGTTCCACAACAAAAATGCAAAACAATCTACTTCAATGCAACAGAAATTCCTAGTGTAAGAATCTGAAAGAATAAATAAAATTTGGAAGGTATAATTGATATAGTAAAATGGAAAGATACTGAATATAAGGAATAAACAATGAAGATTAGGAAAAAAGGAAAAAAGGAAGGGGAAAATACTATGTAAGCATATATATAGGATAGCTGAGATGACTGTAGTACTAATTGTCATCAGTTTTATTTTTTTATTTTTTTGATGGAACCAGGAATTGAACTCAGGTCCTTGCGCTTGCCAGGCAAGTGCTTATTCCACTGAGCCATCTCCCCGGCTGTCATCAGTTTTTTGAAAGTAGTAGTTAATGTGTAAAATTTGTACTTTGATTAACTCTATATTCTGATATCTGTAATCTGAGCAACTACATCAAAGACAGCAATGTGCAATACAAAGACCATGGTTGAATACTTCTCAGCTTGGTCTCTAAATGTGTACTAATCCTAATGTCTTATGAATTATTACTATATTCTCTAAAATAAGCTAAAAATAAAATAAAAAGTAAAAGGCACAAGAAAAAATTAAGGTTTATTGAAGGCAAGTGTTAATGTTTATTTGACCAATCTTGCATACCTAATCTGTTAATCTGAGCAACAGATTTGATGATGAAAAATATGTGATATAGCCATTGTTAATTTTTTATTTTTGCTTTGAAATTCTGTACCATATGTATTGTTGCATGTTACTCTGTTTATTTTTGATTTTCCTATTCGTTTTTGCTTCTGTTTTTGTTTTTACTCTTTAAAATAAAATTTTAAAAAATATACAAACTACGAAACCCCAGAAATAGATTAAAACTTACTAAATGATAAATTTACGCCTTTTGCTAAAACCTTTTATGTACTTGCTAGCATGCTAGTTGCTTCCTTTCAGTGAGTCACAGCTGCCACACAGCAAACGTGCGGAGCGCACATCTTGATGGAGTTAACCTCTGTCCACTCCTGCAGCCACCAGCCAGCTCACTCTAGAGAGCCCCTCGAGACAGCTTGTCTTCAGATCTGGGCATCTGAGGCTCCCTGGGGACACTGTTAAAATGTAGGCTCAGTGAGGTGGGCTCACACACAGGGCCCCTGCAACTCAGTATTCAATGAGCAGCCCCACTTGAGAAGCTGCTGTCCTAAGACACCCAGGGGACCTCTGGCTTTTCAAGTCCCATCCCTCTCCATGTAACATTTTACTATGGGTTTCTAGATGCTTTGCTCCTGAGCAAGAACATGTGTGAAACCTGATGTCCCCGGAAAACTGTTTGCACACTGTTTTTTATTCTTTGAGCCACAGTCCACAGCAAAGTGAAAATAGAACATATTGAGTTATTTACAAATGTGAATCTGTTTAAAGGACTGTCCTTTGTTTTGAGATTGTGTTCTACGTTACAGACATCAAAATGTCCTTTTTTAAAATAAAATAATCCCAATAAGAACAGGCATGGAGGCACACACCTGCAATCACAGCACTTGGTAGCCTGACGCAGAAGGATCACCACTAGTTGAAGGTCAGCTTAGGCTACACAGTGAGTCTAAGCCCAGCTTGGAATATATAACAAGACTTTGTATTAAAAATGAAATAAATACAAATAATAAAGTCCCAACAATAAAAATTTTTAAAAATGAATTTTGAAAATTAAGGAATTAAAAATTCTATATTACTCAGATTTCAAGACCAGGCTGCCTCCACCCACCAGGGGGAAGAGCCCAGGCTCTGCGGCTCACGCTGCAGGGCACTCTCGCTGTGAGCAGGCACCCTGCAGGAGTACAGATCCCCACCATTACAAAAACAACACTAATTTATTTTCTCTTTGTATGAGCAGTATGCGCTGTCCTCAGAAAACTTTCAAATAAGAGAAAAATCAAACCAATACCACCAGAACATTGTTAGTATGGCTGGCATTAAGCTAATTATTTGGAGCACATTGGTCTGCACCTTGTGGATCCTCTTGCTTCTGGCTCTTGAATCCTAAGATTATAGGTGTGCGCTACCATGCCCAGTTGCCCAAGTCTTTTTCTGTGCAATATTTTAACAATGAGAGAACATACATCATCACCTGATAATTTCTTTTGTATTTATTACTGTCTTGAAAAATCTTTTCAAGGAAATAAAAAGAGTCAAGATGTATAATGTAAATATACTAACTCCCTGCCATGAATGTTATCATATATACTACAAACATATAAAAAACTTCTCATTTTCTTGTGATTGTATTGACTTATTTTATCTTAATATATTTACAATTTTAGATATAGAAAGTTGTTCCCACTTTTAGAAATGTGATAACACTAAAACACATTATATACATTTAAAAATGAAACTTTTGAATATTTCTTTCTTTCTTAATTTTTAATTCATTTTAATGGAAAAAATAGCAATGAAACAGTTTCAAAACAGGCTACTAGGACAGTTACAATAATTAATACATTACATATTGTTGTCTTCATAGTAGTTATTCAGAGGAGAAGATGCAGACACGATATCGTGTCTAAATAATATAAGTACAAATCTTTCTTCTCATTGAACTAATAGAAGTTAACTATATTATCTAGCCAGACTATTTTGTGTATACTTATTTTTTTTTACCACAAAATGGTCCTTTATTTATATCTCCCTTTTTTGTTTTGTTTTGTCAGAGATGGTGTTCCATTGCTGTTAGAGAAGCTGTACTGGGAGAAGCCTCTAAAGGACCTTTTCATACTTGATGCCAGTCCAGATTGTAGGCACTTGAATTCAGAAAAATAGCCTAATATAGTCCAATAGTCCATGAGAGTAGTGGGTTATCAGCAGAACTGGCAATTGTATGAAGCTGCTGACTTGAGCCTTTTACAGCACAGCATATTAATATGGCATTACATCTTATATCCTGTGGTTATACTTTTCTGCTGGGTGGTTAAGACCAAGTTAAAGCAAGACCTATCTAAGTAAAAATGTAACTTTTGTCTGACAAGGTCAGTCAAATCTCCTCAGGATTTACCCTGAAAACATGCATAGCACCTTATAGATCTTTTGTCAGTGTCAGTCATCTGGATGACTCACAGCCTTTGTTTGACCAATTTTCTCTGTGAAAGCCTAAGAGAATTTTTTCTCTTTAGGTGACTCTCCTTAGGCACACACTATGTCATCGATCTCTTTCCTCTGTGGCCCCATAATCACCTTGATCAGAAAATTTGGGACACCACTGAGTTACAAGATATCACAGCACAGGTTCTCTTATGTCCTGAGTCCTTACTGACCTTGAAGGACTAGGGCCAAAATGTTAGCTATCCTTATAGCCCTTCTTTTTCTGTAATTTTTGATCCACAAACATTAGTTGTTCAACAAACAAAATAAGGGGCCAGGGAGATGGCTCAGTGGAATAAGTGCATCTCTGGCAAGCGCAAGAGTCTGAGTTCAATCTGTGGTTCTGCCAAAAAAAAAAACAACAAAAAAAAACATACAAAACAGAAGCTTAATGATATTGTTACCCTTAACAGAGGCAGTTGAGCTTAACATCACCATCTCTCTGAACATCAAATGTCTTAGACATAAGATAGAACTGGTATTGTCCAACAACCATGGATATTCTAAACTTTAAATCCCTATAGAGGAATGAGACAACCTGGGGCCCGAGGATCCTGAATAGACCCAGAGCCCAGGTCCAGCGTGAAAGTGAGATGACCCAGGGCCCACAGGATCCTGAATAGACTCAGAGCGCAGGCCCGGCAAGTGAGTGAGATAACCCAGGCCCTTGGGATCCTGAACAGATCCAAGCCCAGGCCCGGCATGTGAGTGAGACTGCCTGGGGCCACGGATCCTCATTCAACCTAGAGTACAGGGCCAGCGTGGAACCATTTAGCAGAACTCCCTGCAAAGACGCTAGAGGGAAGACACACCCAGCTGATTCAGGAGCAGAACATCTTGCCAGAGAGGGCTGCAGCAGAAAGAAGTGGAGCACAGCAGCCAGATCCAAACAACACTCACCTGG
>NW_004524724.1:817234-822876 GCF_000260255.1 Octodon degus
TTGTTTCTTTACTGCCAACGCTATTATTTCAGAGATATCTGGTGTGTGATTTCCAGTTTCCTCAGTGCTAGTGTCTTCTGCAGTTTTACTGGGTGGACTCGGGGCCTGAGACTGCATTTTGTTCCTTCTCTTTGTCATTTTATATACCACTGTCTTCTGGTCTTTGGTGTAGTGCTTAGAGTTATTACCTTAGCACCAGGTCCGGATCTACGAAGTTCAGATTCCTCCAGGTGAGTGTTGTTTGGATCTGGCTGCTGTGCTCCACTTCTTTCTGCTGCAGCCCTTAGAGTTGAACCCTTTGTGTCTCTCTGGCAAGATGTTCTGCTCCTGAATCAGCTGGGTGGGTCTTGCCTCTAGTCTCTCTGCAGGGAGTTCTGCTGAACGGTTCCTTGCTGGGCCTGCACTCTGCATCGAATGAAGATCCGCGGACCCTGGGTGGTCTCACTTACATGCTGGGCCTGGGCTCTGGCTCTATTCAGGATCCAGTGGCCCCGGTCAGTCTCACTCACTCGCCGGCCCTGGGCTCTGGGTCTACTCAGGATCCAGCGGCCCTGGTCAGTCTCACTCACTCCCTGGGCCTGCACTATCAGCTTTGTATTTTAGACCATGAGAGCAAATATTATTTCTGTGTAGTTAAGTAGATATTAAATTGGACATTTGTGTTTAAATTAGTTCCCCTACATTCTGTTTGATCACTTCCCCTTGATGAACATGGGGTCTTTCAGGCAGACTGCCTCATCCAGTTACCTGTTGTCCCCTCAATCTACAGAGAGAGAGGATACTCTGATAGATTTGGGTCTAGCAAACTGTCTCAGCTTACCAGGTCCATATCTACCACATTTGAACTAGTCCAGCTGTGCCTGGCTTGGGTCTGGCTGCTCTGCTCACCTCCTCCCTGCTGCTGCCCATGAAAGTAATCCCACTGTGCCCCTTTGGCAAGATGTTCAGCTCCTGAATCAGCTGGGTGTGTCTGGCCTCTAGCCTCTCTATAAGGAATTCTGCTGCAGGGTTCCACATGGGACTGTCTGATGGAGGAGTTCAGGTGAGAGTCTGGATGGTCCCACACACATCAGGCCTGCGCTCTGGCTGGAAAGGGATGTGGAAAGCGGCGAGCAGGTGGAAGGTCCCACACATGCTGGGCCTGGGCTCTGGCTAGAAAGGGGTCTCTGATTAATTCTTCAAGATAGATCTAGCAATGTGAAGATTTATAAAACTCTGTTATGATTTGTGTCTAGCTGTCCTTCCAAAGCCTCCTGGAACTTATGGGGCAGAGGCAGCTGGAGGGGCATTGAGTGGCCCAAGGGGTTGGCCACAGAGGTACTTATCATTGAAACTGGCCACAAGTGCTTCCCCCAGCCAATGGTCTCTCTGAGGTGTGAAGCTGGTCCTCTTTGGGCAAGAGGAGATGTTTGGAGAAGACAGTACTCTCAAAATAGTCTGCCTTGGAGCTAACTGAATATGGACTGAAATCTCCAGTAATTGGGCTAAATAAAGCTTTCCTTCCTTCATTTTGAGTATCTGGTGTTTGTCCCAGTGACAGAAGAGTAACTAAGACACTTTCATATACTACAATTTGGTTGTCTACTGCTGCATTATAATACCTCCACGACTTGGTAAAAGCCAGCACCAACGACCCAGGATTTCAGTTCTGATGCTGACTGGGGTCAGTGTGCTTCTCTCTTCATGGAGAGTGTCTGGGCCTGCAGTCTTGGGAGCCCGGGGCTTGGCTGCATGATTTTGAAATGGACCCAGCCTCTTCCTCACTCTCCCTGCTTGCAGCTGTCAACAAGGTAGACTGCTTTGTTCCATAGCTGTTCCTAGCCAGGGTGCTCTGCCTTGCCACAGGCCCAAGGGCAGTGGAGCCAGAGGACATGGACCTCTGGGATGTGAGACAAGGAAGTCTTTAATTCTGCCACAGTTTTATTGCAGGCATTTTATGATGGCCATGAAAAGCTATGGCCAGAGTACTGTCATAAATGTCCATTTTAGAAATCAGTTTGGTGTTTACAGTACACATCCTAAAGAAAGAGGAGTACAAGAAGTCCAGGACATATGTACAAGGCTCAGGGCAGTGCCACTCAAGGTTGAGGGCTGTCCAATTTAGGTTACTGTCTCAGTCTATTTTTATGCTGCTAGAATACTATACCACAGACTGGGTATTCTGTAATGAACAGTTTTATTGACACATTGCTTTTGGAGGCCAGGAAGCCCAGAAGTGAGTGGCTGGTCACTCACGGTGGAAGTGTTGCAGGCAGCCTGAGTTAGATAGAAATATTGTAGGTAGTTAGACAAGGTCAGGCCCTCAAAGGAGATGACAAAGACCAGACACCTTACTGGGTGAGATGTTCCTGGTGGGAGCCAGACCTAAAGATCAAACAAATGTTGACCTTCCTAAAGTTGACATCCAGGATTGCTCATTAGTTGGGAAGAATCATAGACTGAAGGCCACCAGATAAGGTCCTGATTTACATTCATGCCCGCTCCTTATGTGACTCACTGCCCCATTTGGTCCTGGGCCTAATCAATTTTACCTGAGCAATGGTGCTTGTAATCCCATTGGTTGACCATAGTTTTGTCCCACCCTGCACCCGCCTAAGCAAGACCCCTTTGTCTCTACTTCAGCCCCACATAGTTTTACACTATAAAAGTCCCTGGAAGAAACAGCTTCCTGGGCAACCCACTCAGGTCCCTCTTCTGTCTCTCTCTGACAGAAGCTTTCCTTTCCAATAAAGTTTTACCCTTAACCTCTGCTTGTTCCTAAAATTAATTCTTCAGTTTTAGAGAACACGAACTCATCCAGGCCAGGTTGAAAATTTCAGGTTCTTATATGAGGACAGATAGAGGGTGACAGAGCAAGTGGAAGCTGAAGTCCTCATTCTATAGGCGCTCTCCCCCATATGACAGCACCAATCTATTCACAATCATACACCTCCCAATAGGTCCCAATCTCAACTGCCATAGTGCGGATCAGGTTTCCAACATGTGAATGCTGGGGACACAACTCAGCCATATAATCCCACAACACAGTAGGGTGGGCAGGTCCAGGGAGACCATTTGGAAGATGCTGCAGTATTCTGTGTGAAAGATGCTGAGAGAGGGTGGCCAACAGATGTGTGAAAGTAAAGCACAGAAGGCTCAAATGTATTCATTACTGAAACTGTCCTATTAATCAGTTTTGAAACTGTCTCATTGATATTTGTTTCTCAATAAAATAAAACTTAAAAAAAGAAAAAAAAAAGTCAATGGGAAAACAATGCTAGAGCCTGCAGGATAGACTTCAAATCCTCAGCAAGGCTGCAGGGCTTTGATAATTCAGTCTTTTTTAAAATTTGTTTTTATTTTTTTATTTATGCGTGTGTGTGTGTGTGTGTGTGTGTGTGGCCAGCTCAGCTCAGCCCACCACCAGGGTGGCATGTGGTGCTGGGGGATTGAACCGTGGTCCCTGTGCTTTAGCTAAGCTTGTTTTTTTTTTTTAAATAGGTGCTTTAGACCACTGAGCCATCTCACCAGCCCCCGATAAATTCAGTCTTAACCTTTTAAGGCTCCTTCCCTCTAAGAGCTTCTCAGTCTCAAATTACACCTTTTTTTTTTTTTTTTTTTTGAGGCTGCCCTTCCCCTGGGCTCAGCCAGCCGTGCACCTGCTGGGCTAGAGAAGCAAGTATCACCTTCCCCAAGAAGAAGTTCCAGAGTTTCTCTCACAAGTTATTTCCCGCCCCGAACTCCCAATATTACATACATGAACATTTTCACATGTGGCATTATTTGATTGTGTATGCTTACCACCCCAATTATACTGGGCAGGGATTGGTTTTGTTTCTCCAGAGCTTGACAGGGTTATCATCAGATGGAAAGTATTCAGTAAACACTTGAAAGTTAGGATCAGGTGTTCCCCTGGTGTCCACCTAGGCAGTACCAGTGGGTCCTGACCTGTGCTTTCTCTGCAATAGCTCTTTTCAAGAAAAACGCTAGGAAGAGACTAGGTCAGATTTTCCATATGTGGGGGCTAAACCTCTCTTGTAAAAAGAAACAAGATCTCCTCACTAACCAGCAAGGAAAATTCCAGGGGGAAAACCAGGCAAATCAACAGTTTCCAATTTGCCACTACTTTAATCCATCTTGTAAATCACTTCCAGTTTAATTTTAAAGGACAAAATACCACTGTTTTCATTCCTTTCTCTATTTAAGAATAAGTGGCTTAATATCAGGTCAAATCTAAATTTTTCAGTCTGCATTTCAGGCCTGCACAGCCTTGCTGCATTCCACCTGTCCTACCCATTGTCCACACAACTGTCAGGCTTACCTTCCTAAAACACAGGCAGGCTTATTAACCCTCATATTCAAAGATACTATAAGGTACCTCATGACCTAAAATATATGTCAAATTCTTCACAGCTTTCTACTCTGTCCTGATCCTCCTTTTGTGTCATAATCTTATAAACTCCCATCCTCAGCTAACTTCGCAAGCTGTCCTTCACAGCTACTTTTCACGTGTTCCTGTCTCTATGCCCCTAGTGTTGTCTGGAAGTCATCTACAGTGCTCCTCTCTACATCTGTTGTAAAAGTCACCTATATCAACAGCAAAGGCATCCAATGAGCCAAGTATTCTCAGTATTCTCTCTCCCTCCACTGATAATCAGTCTGATTGCTCTTCCCATGCGTCATACAGGCTCTCATTCATTTTATCCTATTCTTCATTATAGTTTATCTTTCAAAAAAATGTTCCCTGTACCCCACATCTATCACTCCGTATTTGTCCTTCCTTTAATACAGTTTCTCCAAAGATGTTTATATTTTTATCTAGATGTTCCCTTAACTGGTAGTTTCCCAAAATACTTGTTCATGTTATGGTTTTTATCTAGATGTCCCCCTAAAGTTCATGGGCTCAGAGGTAGGGTTTTTGGAAGGTGACTGAAGGATAGGGGTGTGGTATATACATCACTGAATTAGTCTTCTAATGAGTTTATAGCTAAATATATTGTTGGGAGGCGGAGCCTGGTGGAGTTGGTCACTGAGGGTATGGCCTGAAAGTACTTTTCCTATGCCACATGCCTGCCTTGGAACCAGCCCACTATGGACTGAAACTGTTACAAACTGTGAGCCAATGGGAATTGAGCTCAGTGGTAGAATGCCTGCCTAGCAAGCTGCAAGTCCAGGGTTCAGTCCTCTGCAACAGAAACAGTAAATAAAACTGACTTAAGAAACAATTTCAACCAAAAATAAAATAAAACAAACAAAAATCAAGGTGTTATGGTTTGTCCTCCCACAGCCTCGTGCACTCACGTGGAGGCTTCTGGATTGTGATTGATTCATGATCCCAAGCTGGGATTATGTGTATGAGTACCCTGGGGCAGATACGCTGCAGTACAATGTGAGGAGGTGAGAGAGGCTAACTAGCTGCCTGGGCTTCTGCTTCTTTCCCTTCTGTTCTTTGCCACTGCCAAGAACAGCTTCTCAGTACTCCCATGTGCTACTCTGCCTTGGAACCAGGTAAAAATGGACTCCACTAACTTCGAACCAAATAAACTTTTCCTTTCTTCGTTTTGGGTGTCAGGTGTCTATCCCAGCAATGAGACGCCTCTTGCTACACTCCTCTTCTGTAAGTCTTCTGAGCTCCTTAAAAAAATAAGTTAAAAAAAAAAAAA
>NW_004524724.1:822976-825319 GCF_000260255.1 Octodon degus
TATATATATATTTGCCACTTACTGTAAGTGCTCTGGTCAAGGTCATCAATTATCCACACATCTTCCAAAGTGAGCAGATTTGCTGTCATCTCGAACCCACATCATCATTTGATAGGTAACCTTTCAGTGCTGCTTGGGCTCCCCTCCCCTGGCTCCTAATGCCATGTCACCTTATCTCCTGTCTACCATATCCATTCTGCTTTATGTTTGTCATTTTAAGAACTGACATAACATGCAGATAGCAAACAACCTTTTTTTGTCCAACACATCCAATGTAAGAGCAGTCCTGCTCAGGTCTAACACCAAAGTGCACCCTGAATTTCATCTCTTCTACCTATGTTGACTGCTTGGCTAAATTACCATGAGGATCCCCCTGATCTGCAAGAACATCAGATTGACTTTTCTCCTACCTCTTTACCATCCCTTTGCCACAAAAAGCGCAGAATAAGCTCAAATTATCTAAAGGTTTTCATAGATCATTCTCCAAAGTAAAAGCTGATCTTCCTTCTTCGCTGAACTATTCATTCAAAAATATTAACAACCATGTCTAGATATTATTTAGGTTACTGAGAGCAAAACTTTTAGAGCTTTCTATGATACAAATAACTTGCCACCACTGGCTTAGGCAAAGCAGAAGCAGTGAAGAACAACAGACAAAATCCCTGGTCTTGGAATACTATTAGTTAGGGGAAACAGATAATCAACCAAGTAAGTAAGTAAAATAAGAGCAAAATCAGAGATGAGAAGTGTTGTAAGCTGGTGAGCTACACTTTTCAGACTGGTCAAGGGAAGGTCTCACTGAGCAGATGACACTGAAGCAAAGTAGAAAGGAAAAACCAAGCAGCACTGTAGACAATGGAATGGAGACTGTCAGCAGAGGGAATCAGGAGGCCAGGATGAAGCAGGGCAGGAGCACCCAATGGGGCAAACCATGGGGCTAGGCCCAGCTATCAAAGATGTAGGCAACAGGGCAGAGAGCTAGTGGGGCCAGATGATCTAGGCCTTTTTACAGCATTTTATACACTCTGAATGTAAAATAAGGCTTGGAGGGTTTTCATCAAGATTTTTTGGGGGGCACAGTCTTGCAGAATTGCCCAGGTTGGGCTTGAACCTGCAATCTTCCTGCCTCAGTCAACCAAAGAGCCAGGATACGGGTTTAAATCACCGCCACACCCAGCTGGTTTTAAGCAAACTGCACTGTCAACGTTACTTTGGCTGAATAAACACAGAAAGAAAAGAGGAGATGCAAGACAGCAACAAGACTTCCCAACACCAAAGTGAGATGATGGTGGTTTGGAGGAGAGATGTAACCCTGCAGGTTCTATGGACTGACGGGACCTAGATGTGCCTAGAAGGTTAGAACCAGAAGACCTTGGTGGCTTTGTCCCACATAAGAGTTTTGGATGACCATGGGGTTCTGGGAGCTCTGGGTGGTGGGATGGTGTTGGGTAAGGGGGACCTTGGGGTTCTGGGCGCCTGGATGGTGGGGTGGCATTGCGTCAGGAAGCCCTGGGGTTGTGGGCTGACGGAGCACTGGACAGTGGTGTGGTCCTGGTGAGCTTCAGGCTCTTAGCTCTGATCCGTTCATGCTGAAACGCAGGGCACATGGAACAGGGCAGGGCTCCGGGTCGTGGCAGTCAAGGCGCTGTGGGTCACGGGTGGAGCTGGGGACTGGTCACCGGTACCGAGGGCGAGGTCACCCAGCGAGGGCAGAAGGAGGGGGCGCGCGGGGGGCCTTGCGCTTGAGAACCCCGCTCCCTCAACCCCCGCGTGCCCCCGTTTTCTGCGTGGGCTCCCCAGCGCCCGTCACCTGCTCAACCAAGTGGCCTGTCACCCGCTCCACGTGAGGTGGCTCTGCCTAGAGTCCGCAGATGCCGGCTCCAGGGCCGCAGCTCTGCACAGGAACCACGGGCGTCGGACAACCCGTTTCCCTTCTGCGGGCTCTCGGGGCGCAGCGGCCTCCTCTCTGGACCGTAGCGCTAAGAACGTAGAAGCGGCCGGGACCTGCGAGCGCACCGCCGGTTCCACAGCCTTGAAGGACAGGGACGCAGAAATCACCCTCCGGCGCAGACGCAAAGAGAGGCCTCTGCACATGCGCCGTCGGTCGGACCGCAGCGAGTCGTACGCATGCGCAGTACTTCCGCGGCGTGTCTGTCTCGCTACTAATAAAGTTTTCGAGAACACAGACTCCCTCTTCTCCGGCAAGATGGCGGAGTACGACCTGACCACGCGCATCGCTCACTTTCTGGACCGGCACCTGGTCTTCCCGCTCTTGGAATTTCTCTCTGTGAAGGAGATATACAATGAGAAAGAATTATTACAAGGGAAGTTGGACCTTCTTAG
>NW_004524724.1:825475-857730 GCF_000260255.1 Octodon degus
GCGGGGCCGTGCGCCCCGGCGGGGGAGGGCTTCCTAACGCGGAGGCAGCTTAGCGATTTGGTGTCCTCGCAGGTGCTTCTTGGCGTCGAGTTTGCAGAGTTAGCGTGAGGTGTCAGTGAGGACGAGGAGCGAAAACCAAACCCAGCGCCAGAGTGCCAACCGGCAGGCTTCCGATAATTTGAATCGGGGCCTCAGCGCGCCTTGGGTCTTCCAAGTACTTTGAATGAGTGTGTAGTTCAGGAATTTCATCCAAAATCATGTTTCAACCCTAAAAATTTTATTGGGCTGAAAGGAAACAGGTTAAAAGAAATAGTAGGCTTATATGCAGACTGTATTGGAAGTTAATGCGTCCTAACTACAATAGGTTATTGCTATGATGAAGAACATTGAATTTAGTTCAAAAAGTGAATGAATTCCATTCTTTTTTTTTTTTTTTTTACTGCATAAAGCTACGTAAGGAACTCTAAATTTAGGGGCTGGATTCTGTGGGCCCCAACTGCAATGAAAAAAGTCTTAGAAATAAACAGTAGATGGTTCTGAGAACGTCTCAGAGTTCCCAGGTAATTACAGCTCATTGATTAGACAGGGATTCTCATGTTCATACTGTTATTTACTGGGTAGTTTCTTTAGAAATGGCTCGCCAATTAGAGGTATTCAATGGCTTTCTTACCTTGAACGAAAACTGAAGCCAAAAACAGCGCCAGAAAATTTATTTGAAAAGTGAGAAGATAGGGAAGGAGCAGCTCTGCAAAACAAACTTGGGCTGAACAAAGAGAAAAAGGATGCAATCGAAAATGAACACGCAGGACTTGAGAGATGTGTCGTGGGCTGAGAATGTGAACTTCCAATGATGGCATCTACTTTTACACCTTGCACATCAGGTGCGAGCTCCGGAAGTTGTACAGAAGGGGACCAGGTGCTGCCCTGGGACCTTGTCATTGACAGGCCCTGCTCATTTCCCCAGCCAGCTTTGAGGGGCTTATATCCCATATTGTTATGCACCTTTCCTAAAATTCTTGGTGTAGGGAACACAGACGTTCACTTTCAGTAAATATTTGAGAGTCTGTTCAGATGAAACTATCTTTTTTTTTTTTCTCCGAATGCCTTCAGGACAGGTTTGTCTGGCTTAAGTTGTGGGGATCGAACCACAGCAACCTGAGCCTGACTGCTTTGTTGAAGCAGTCACTTAAATAACTGAGCTAAGGGGCAGGCCCCCAAGATGAAACTATCTTAAAAGGACATATTTTCAACTTTTTCTTTTCATGACTGTATTTTAGAGTGTGAGGATGGTTTTTCAAAGATCTAGGAGGAAAAACATGTTACATTTGAAACCCGTTAAGAACTACATGTGGAAATGCTTCTAAAATAACCAAGCTTCATGTATTTGTTTTTGTTATGCTGTGAGTTTTCAAGGCAAACAGAAAAAAGGGAGGCATGTGTCAGTGTAAATTAACTTTTCTTAGGGTGAAACCAAAACTCTTGAGAGAATGAAAAAGTTGGTTAAGATAGCTTTAATGTATAAAGGAAGACAGGTGATGTTTAGTGATTACTAAGGGCTGGGCTATGGAATTGTGAAAAATACATGATAAAGCCCAGGCATTACATTATTAAAAGCTTTTACCAGTCCTTTAGAATTTAATGTTTGTAAAGCAAGGCAAGCAATCAATACACATTGGACAAGTGTAATGTATTGGCAAAGTGCTGTCAAAAGTGAGGTGATTCAGTAGGCAGAAAGGACTTTGAGAAGAGGCTATGAGTCTTCAAGACTCAATGGTTAGGGTATAGTCGGCAGCCATGATTCATATGAGTGTTGCTTTCACTAACAATAGTTGGGTACATTTTGTAGAGTGTTGGAGAATATAAGCTCTAGAACAGCAGAAACTTAGTCTGTGCTGTGTTCTCAGCCCATGAAATAGGCGTAGAAGCTTTCAATGCTGTTTAATAAATAAATGAGTACATATTTATTTGCAACTGCTTCTTATTTCTTGTGTGAAGTGGAAGAAGAGATGGCGCTGTGTTAGGACCCGGTCTCTGAATGTAGACCTGGATTAGGCTCCTGGCTCTGTCGCACAAAGAAACAGGTTCTTTCCCCTCTTGCTAGGTAGTCCAAGCTGGACTGGAACTATTGGTGATCCTCCTGCCTCATCCTCCGAAGTGCTGGGATTAAAGATATGCTACCAGACTTGGCTTCCTAACTGTGCCTTTTTTCATGAATTAAGGTTTCATTACCAGTTTTGTGGAGTTGTTAGAAAAATTTCAAGAGTACATTTAAGCATTTGGCTTCTCTGGGACAGAGAATAAGTACTCCTAAGTGTTTTCTGTTAGGAAACTAGGCCTTGCTGTAAGGGGGAGGGGAAGAGTGAAAGTTTTGAAATGAGGAAAAGATGGACTGAAGTGGAGCACAGGGATCTCTTTAAGTTGAGGGCCTGACTGAGGTCAGAAATCCCACGTAGAGGTAGTGATGGTCACAGTCAGAAGGAGGAACAGTGGAAGGTTGTAAGAGTGGTGTGAAAACGTTGGCAGGTGAGCTTGACAATAAATGTCACGTAGACATCAGAGAAAAAGCATAGGTGGATCAGATAACATTATTGGTCAGATTTTGAAACATTTTCTAGTTGTCTATAGAACCAGTAAGGAATGTCTGTAGTTCTTTTTAGACATTAAGACAGAATTGTGTGTGGTTGAAAAGGTGGAGGAAACAGTAATAGTACTGAGGAGAGAATCTTTGAAATATCTAAAATATCAACCAAACGTAGAAAGTGACACCAAAAAGAAAAAGTAACCTAACATGGGGCAAGCAGGAGACATAAGAGTGCTGAGAAGTCTCTGATAGAGACACGTTGCCAAGTGGAAGCTGGAATCTCAGGAAGTGCTGGATGAGTGTAATAGGGGTATAAGGGTTGAATTTTTAAAGAATCATTAATATAGATGTTAGCTATGTGGAAGATGATAACTAGAAGAGATAGCCACAGGTGATTTTAGTCTATTAAAAGAGTTGTTTTCAAAATGTTGGTAGTAACAAATTGGATCCCAGGAACCATGTGATCTGCAGCCAAAGATGAACATTTGCCATTTATTTTTTTCCCCATAATTTTATTGATAAATAGCAATGAGAAAGTTTCAAATCAAATTGGTAAGACAGTTTCAATAATTAACACATTACATACATCCTTCCTAGTGGTTAATTGCTGTACAAGATGCGGACATGATATCCTAACACCATTAGAACAAATCCCTCTAGTCATTAACAGAATGTAACTATATATCTATCCCAACCACTTTGAATACACAGATACAAAGTGGACAATCATCTGTATACCCTTTTTTTTGTTAAGTTCCGTTATTTGAATATTATAGGTGTGTTAACTCAGCAAAGTATTCTAAAAGAGTCCAGTAGCCCATAATAGTATTGGGTCTTCCGCTTAACTGACAATGTTAGAAATTGTTGACCTGAGGCCCCTAAAGCTCAACATAACAGCATGGCTTTACTTCTTATATTTTGTTTTTATACTTTTCTGCTGGATGGTTAAGACCAAGGTAAAGCAGGACCTATGCAACAAGAGTTGTAGCTTTTGGGTCAGATAAGGTCAGTGAAATCCCCTCAGGATTTATCCTGAGAACATTTGCCATTTACAGAATATTAATTTTATACATCAATTAAGTGAGATGTTCCATCTAAAAATCCTCTCATCCTGTTTTAAGAAAAATTCTACTCTGGTTATATTTTTATTTAAAATTTGTAAAAACTGGAAATCTCTTTCTTGCAGAGTTGTTATACTGCAGTATTCTTAGCATTTGCTTTTTAGCTCAGATCTGAAGCACTTTCTGCCCTCTCCAGCCCCTGTGCTTGTGGGGAGTATTGAGTGGTGGATTCCTGCCTGGGTGCATTTGAGGAGGGCAAAGGAGCAAAGCTCTGGACCACTGTAGTGAGGAGAGAGTATGCGCATGAAAAGCTGCTAGTGGGGCGGTGAGGAGGCTGGCATACTAGGAAATAAGTGCTTCACTGTGTGCCTTTATTTAATTAGTCATTTACTTTGAGTGATACTGGGGAATGAGTTCCCGGCCTTTGCTCTGCATGCCCACATCCTTTTATGTTTTTGTTTTTTAAATTTGGAGACAGGGTCTTGCTCCTTTACCACAGTGTCAAAGTTGGGCTAGAATTTACAGTCCTCCTGCCTCTGCCTTCCAGAGTGCTGGGTTTTTGGGATTTTTGAAGTAAACTTTTAAGCTAAATGTACTGGTGAGTGAATTGTTTAAAAGTGAACAATGAGCCCACTTGTGTGAATCCCATCTAGATCAGTGTGTCACATTCGAACATTTTAGATCTTCATTCTGACCTTAGTCATTATGCATACCTCCCAAAGAAGATAAGCCATGAACTGATAATAGGTGTGCCTGTGTGTTGTGAAGAGGGGACAGTTTGCTGGGAGTAAAACTCCAGACCCTGCACTAAGCTACACCCAGTCCTATTTTTATTTATTTATTTATTTTTATTTTTTGAGACAGTCTCACTAAGTCCTTTTGTAGTCTGTTAGAGTGCTTGGAGTACAGATATGTGCCATTCCTCCTGGCTTGTTTTTGATTTTGTATGCATGGAATGAGGCTTTGACTACAATTTATTATTCTGTACGGTTTTTTGGTTTTGGTTGTCAAAACAGAATTTATGTAGCCCAGGATGGCCTTGAACTCATTATGTATCCAGCTTCAAAACTTGAGGTGATCCTTCTGCCTCAGCCTCCCAGATGCTGGGATTACAGGTGTGTACCATCATGTCAGGTTGTGTCACTGCTTTGTTTGACCTCTTTCATTCATCAGGTCTTTAAGGTAGTATTAATTAAGGACTTTCAGTGCTAAATGTTAATCTGTCATACTTGTTTATCCATTCTAACATTGGATAAATTTGCGTATTACAAATAGTGGTGTGATGATTTTTTTTAAATGTGCCTTATCCACTCTTTGGGGGACCCAAGAGCAGAATTGAGTCACAGAGTATGTACCTAGAAGATTTAGAAGATAAAAACCGTTTTCCAAAGTGGCTGTACCCCTACCAGTACAGTTTAGGGTTAAAAGTAGTGCATGTTTATACAAACACAGGTGTTTTTTGTTTAGTTTAGGTTTGATTTGTTTTAGCTTAGTGTAGTTTTGTTTTGTTTTGGTACCAGGAGCAGGAATTTTACTTGGAACCTTGTGCTTGCCAGGCCAGACAGGCACTGCTGCTGAGCTATCTCCCTGGCCTCTTTGTTTTAGTTTTTATTGTGGTTTTTACTATGCCTTTCCTTTATGGTGAATGAAGTTGAGAACCTTTTCATTTGCTGGTGTACATTTAGTTACTTTCTTTTTTGTTTGTTTGTTTTTGAGACAGGTTCCCACTTGTCCAAGCTGGCCTTGATCTTCCTTGTCTCAACTTCTAGTACAGTTACAGAATAATGTGCTACTACACTTAGGTGATTATCCTAAAATTAAAGTGATTTACGATCTTGTAACTGCTTCAGTGGGATTGTCTGTCTTGTTTCACTGTTTTGTACGAGGAGTTTTGTGTGTTTAGATGGTTCAGTTTTGGTCAAATTGGCTGTATCATTTGACCACCTTAGCGTTCTCATCCCCAGAGTGAAATGTAGTTACATTTTCCTGGATTTTTCTTTTCTTGGCAAAATACTCAGTACAGAAACTTTGCTTTAGCTGAAGCACCTGTCTTCCTTATCTTGTAAAACCCTTACTCATTGTTTGATGCAGTGCATGTTTGTGTGTTTAGGTGAGTTTGTGTGTACATCTATTTGGTCCCTGTACTGTTGGTTAAATTATGTGTTTTATGCTGTTTTGCAAAGTAAAAACCTAATGTGACCGTGTTGAAAATTACAGGATAAGTGATAGTTTCATTTCCAGGGTGTGGCTGGGAAGCATTGCACAGGGCTGCAAGTGCTCATCATGAGAAAACGCGGGCATGAGGAGAGGGGAGTGGGTGACATTGGAGTGTAAGGGAAACTACAAAGGTGAAATTAAAATTCTCAACTCTGGATGTGGAGAGGAGACAGCTCTGTGTATTTTGTAGTGAAGGTGGTGTCATTTTCTGACAAAATCTGACTTGATTTAAGAACTGCCAGACAGTTATAGTCCATATTCCTGGCCACTTGGCAGGCTGAGTTAGGAGGGTCCCAAGTTTAAAGCCAGCCTGGTGGATATGGCTTTCAGTGCAATTGCATTCATGTTCACACCTTTGGATAAGCAAATATTCTATGTCTCTGTGGGTTGGGCACATAACTCTTGTCTGCCTTTCATGTTACAAGAGGGTGAATTAATAGTTCCTATTTTAAGAAAGATTGTTTCATGAAGCTTGGAAGTAATTTTCTCTTCCAGATATACAATGAGAAAGAATTATTACAAGGGAAGTTGGACCTTCTTAGTGATACCAACATGGTTGACTTTGCGATGGATGTGTACAAAAACCTTTATTCTGACGACATTCCTCATGGTAAGTATTGTCATTTGATCTGACGCTCACCTTGTGGCTGAGAGTATGTATTAAGTTTTGTGGGCTGCAGGAGAGCAAAGACTGGTAATGCTGGGTGATTTTAAAGTTCTTAGGGTGGAAGATAATGTAGAGATTATGAGATTTTAGAGAACATTGTTTTCTTCCTGCAGACCTTCAGTTCTTTTGTATGATGGCCCATTGTTCACTTTCACAGTAGACCCCCCTTCCCTTTCTTGTAGTGTAGCTTTAGTTTCTGCATGGCTCCCTAGGACTAGCACCATTCGCCTGGAGAGTTGCTTAAGTGAGTCAGATTCCAGGGTGGTCATAACTCAAGTTGGAGAATGCCTAAAACAGGTTCCTGTAAAACAATTTCTTCTTTAGTATCATTTTTTTTTTTTTTTTTTCCTGTATGTAAGACAGGGTCTACAGGGTCTTACTACACAGATTGGACTTGTAGTGATCCTCCTGTTTTCGGCCTCCCAAACATTGAGATTACAGGTGCACGCCACCATGCCCAGTCTCAGTCCCTTCCTCAGCCCACCCCAAGGGCAGGGCTGGCATGGCACACTGGGGCCAGACCTGGTCCCTGCATCTGGCTAAGCAAGTGCTTTAATCCATTGAGCTATCTGGCTGGCCCCAACAATTGCTTCTTTAAAAATGTAGTCATAGCTGGGCATGGCAGTGCACATCTGCAGTCCAGCTCTTGGGAGGCTAAAGCAGAGGATTGTCATGAGTTTGAGACTAGCCTGGAGTGCAAAGTGAGTTCAAGGCCAGACTAAACTATAAACTACATAGTAAAAGCCTGTCTGCACAAAAATGAAACAAAAACTCTGCCTTCTAAGTTTGGGAACTATGATAGCATTGTTTCCATTGCTTAGAGAAGTATAATTTACTTTGTTTAAATAGCCATGGTGTTTCTCAAAATTTTGTCACAGATCCCCTTCTGTGTTTAAGAAATACTATTCTAAAATATAAATGAGTATAATACAGTTTGTAATGGAAAAGGTAAGATATTTCTTACTATCTTTTTCTCTTTTTGAGATGAAGTTTGCTCCGTTTTCCTGGCTACCCTCAAAGTTCAGGGCTGAAGCTTTACTGCCTCAGCCTCCTGAGTGACTGGCACTACAGGCATGTGCCACTGTACCCACCAAAAATAAACTGATTCTTCAGTTTCTTAGAAAAACCTTATTGGAGACTGGGGAGATGGCTCATGGAATAAGTGCTTCCCTGGCAAGCACAAGGGCCTGAGTTCAATCCCCAGTTCCGCCAAAAAAAAAAAAAAAAAAAAGAAGAAAAACCTTATTATTATGTGGGTGTTTCCTCAGCCTTTCACAAGGTAATAAAAAGGAACTATAGAATTTGGTATAAGAGATTAAAGACTAGATTTATAGCAAAAACCAACCATTGACTAGATTTAAATCCCACTTGACCTAGTTGAACAAATTAATGACTACCATTTTTGTGCTCTGTGTACCCCTCCTCCAGTGGCTGTGTGTACTCCATTTCCCTTAAGTCTAGACAGGGGTTCCTTCCTTTATGTGCTTCTGTAATGCTAGGAAAAAGGAACTGTGACTCTGGGAAAGAGGGCAGTTGGTGGCACTGGCATGTGAGTGTATCTGAGATGAATAAATATATGTGTAGTTTAGGTAAATGGAAATTTTCCAGACATTGTCATGGTGGGCAATAACACATTTAACATTCCTTAGCATCACAGCATTCTTTCGCATTTCTTACTAGCTTTGAGAGAAAAAAGAACCACAGTTGTTGCACAGCTGAAACAACTTCAGGCAGAGACAGAACCAATTGTGAAAATGTTTGAAGATCCAGAAACTACGAGACAAATGCAGTCAACCAGGTGACTTTTTTTTTATCTTTTTTTTTTTTTTTTTTTTTTGAGACAAAGGCTACTGTCACTGTGTAGCCCAGGCTGGCCTCAGACTTGTGGTAGTCTTCTTCCTTCACCTTTCCAAGTGCTGTGGTGACAGGCATGCCCTGCCTCACCTGAGTAGGAAATCTTTTCTTAACTTGAATTCTAAAAATTCTCTTTCCTGGGTTAGTACAAACTAACCCAGGTTTTATCTATCATTCCATAATAAGTGTTCATGGCTTAGATAATTCCTTCATCTGATAATTTCCCTCTATCTCTATTTGGTAGGGGCAGTATCCTTAGAAGCCAGGGATCCTGGTCCATTTTAGTTTGGGGGACAGGGTGTCATATGACTTTACCCAGGTCAGCTTCCATCTTGCTGTCATCCTGCCTCTGCCACGCCACCTGTTCCTCAATGAGGGCTCACACCTATCATGGAGGTCTGCAATGACTCATTGTCTTAGTTACTCTTCTCTCATTGCTGGGACAAATATCCAACACCCAAATTGAAGGAAGGAAAGGTTTATTTAGCTCACAGTTACTGGAGGTTTCAGTCCATACTCAGCTGGATCTAAGGCTGCATGGCATGTAGCAGAAAGCAACCTTTCATGGAGGCAGCAAAGAGCAAGAGCGTCAAATGGAGGAGTAGCAGCTCCTCAGGCCACTAGCTTCTCTTCCCACCTTATATTGTAATGCAGATTAACTGCCCCAAGACTGCATCAGGCTTTGAAGGGACACCTGTGCACAAACCATAACATTCATTTTATTCTGAGAGTATAAAATAGACATATCATGATAGACGTATATAAATGTATATTTGGGATCTTGGTCTAAGATGTGCTTTATCTAAGTATGCATGTGTGTATGTTTCTGTATATGCACACAGCATAAAATGGCATAAGTATGGCAGTAATATTGCTGCCCTCTCAAAATTACAGTATCTTGTTAATACCCTTCCAAGTCGCAAATAAAACTTTAGAGCCAATTTCTACAATTCTAGTTTGAACACATACTATACAAGTAATGGTGCAACATGACAAAATCTTTAGCAGTTTATCAAGTGAGTATATCGGCAGGCTTGCCATTATGATAATATTAATTTTAAACTTTATTTTAAATTACTAGGCCCCCACAGGCTTTAATTAGTTAGAGTATTAAGACAGCTAGGGCTTTCTTTGGAAACCAAACACATTTTTTCCTAGCTAAAGGGCAGAGAAAAGACAGTCACATCAGTACCCGCCCTTCCAGGACTTCAGGCAATGTGAGAGATCTGTCAGCGGCAGTGCCTGGGTCCTGGCCTCTCAAGCACACCGGGACCATTCAGTCTCTGCTGGGGGCAAATGGTAGATCCTGTGCACTACAGGGAGTCAGTAGCTCAGGATATATGCTCTCCAGCTGTGGCAGCCAGAAATGTAACCCCTGGAAGGGGGAGCGGACAGAACAGCTACCAGAAAATCAGCTTTGCATAATGAGTAAAAAACTTTTTTAAAAATTGGGCCAGGAAGATAGCTCAGTGGCATAAGTGCCTGCCTAGCAAGCGCAAGGTCTAGAGTTTGATCTCTGGTACAAAAACAAATGTTAAATTAAGTTGAACATTTGCATGCCTAAAAATCCCAGCTACCCAGGAGGCAGGGGCAGGATGATGGCAAGATGGAAGCTGACGGCAAAGTCATGAGACCCTGTCCCCTAAACTAAAAGGGACTAGGATCCCTGGCTTCTAAGGATACTGCCCCTACAAAATAGAGATACATGGAAATTGTCAGATGAGGAAAGCTTCTAAATTGTGAATGTTTACTATAGAATGATAGTTAAAACTTGATGCTGTTTCAATCATATGCTGGATTACAGTAGAAAATGGGGGTGTTTTTTAGCTTGGTCATTAAAGACTGGGAAAAAAAAACCCATGTTGGTCTGAATAAGGACATGTTCCATTAAGCTTTCAAGTAAATGCACACTCCCCAGATGTGCTACAGCACATTCCTCCCTGGCAGCAGGCTCAGAGTGGGGTTTGATTTTTGAGGCTGTTCACAGGGAGGCAGCTGTCTCCACCTGCCTTCCTTTCCTGGTGCCTTTGTTGTCAGCTTGTCTTGTTTGCCAGGCAAATGTGAGAAAGGTGCCTTAAGTGGCACTTTGGTGAGGGAAGTAATTGCGCAGGGTGGGTGGCATGGATATTATGTGATTCTGTCCGATTTATTAATTTTGTGACTTTGCCAAAGCATTCTTCTGATGAAAACTATTGCAAGTTACAGGAGGTAAAATTTATATGTAGGAATTCTTTTTTTTAGATGTCTTTGGTATAGGATCTCACTGTGCAGCTTGGACTCATAGCGATCTCCTGTTTACGGCCTCCCCTGGGCTGGGATTACGGTGTGCACCACCATTCTCAGTCTTGGTCGGTGGCTCAGCATGCCTGGGGGCAGGGTTGGTGCAGCGTCTGGTGCTGGGGATCGAACCACAGTCCATGGGCCTGCCTGAGCAGGCACTTTGTTCACTGAGCTATCTTACTGGCCCTCTTGTTAGTTTTCATAGGGCATTAATTTGAATTTCTCACCTACAAGACTGTATCATCTAACAAAACTAACCGTACCACTCTATGGGTCACCACCTACAGAGACTAACCTTACTAGAAAAATAGAATGTTCTTATTTTATTGCCTAAAATACTTAGTCTTGTTTTATATGTGAAACTGAACATGTCATTTCCAGGTACAGCTAATGAATGCTTATTTTGTTTTCTGTGGCCTAAAAGTCATGATAATTTTCTCTTTTCTTATTTAGGGATGGTCGGATGCTATTTGACTACCTGGCAGATAAACACGGGGTAGGAGTTTTTTGTTTTTCACATGTTTCAGAGTGGTCATGGTCTTCGGGCTGGGGAGATAGCTCAGTAGCACAAGTACCTGCCTGGCAAGCACAAGGTCGTGAGTTCAGTTCCTGGTGGTACCAAAACCAAAAACATGCAAAGTATCATGATCTAATAAGGCTAAAGCCCAGTGCTGTAGAGAATGTTCATAGCTTACTTTAAGAAGATGAGCTTTCTAAATATAAAAAACATATGTTTTGCAAACTTTAGTTTTTAAAAGTATGACAGAAAAATGTGTTTATAATCACCTTCAGTAGTACATTTTTAAAATTTTTACTTACTCCAAAATAAATATATAATTGTATTTCATATTAGTGCATATAGCAAACCAAGAACAACAGAACAGGACACCATTTTTTTCTCTTTTTAAATCGTTTGTTTGTTTGTTTGTTTGGTACAGGGTCTTGCTATGCAGCTCAGACTTGTAGTGATTCTCCTGTCTCAGCCTGTCTGGCACTGGGGTTACAGGCATGTAACACCATGCCCGGTTCTGGGGCCATCATGACATACGGTGCTGGGGCTTGAGTCTTGAGTCCAGGTCCTTGTGCTTGCCAGGCAGGCGCTCAGACTGCCAAGCTGTCTCCCCACCACCAGGACACCGTTTCTTAATGGATTCATAAGTATATCAAAGCACTAGATTTGAATTAAAAATACTTGGAGCAGTAGAGTCAGTACTTTGGCAGCCTTGTGGAATATGGAAACCCTTGACATTATCAAGGTCTTCATAAACCCCAAATCCATAATTAAAGAAATGTGATAACCTTGCCTTCATTCTCCATTCGTTGTACCTTGTGTTGGCTCAGAGTGTGACACATTACTCATAATTGTTTAACCTGCTTCCCAGAGGTTTGTCATTTAATTACTGTGATGAAAGGATAGCTAACCACTATGCACAGCAGATTCCCATACTAAATATTTGGTGGATATGTTGCTGTCAACTACTTGGAAGTTCTAGATTTCTTCAATTTTGCTTTGTTTTTTGTTTGGGTTTTTTGTTTGTTTTTGCGTTATTCCATTTAAAAGTGGGCACTGAAACCAAGGCTTTGTGCATGCTAGGTAAGTGCTTTATCACTGAGTTAAATCCCAGTGGTGTACGTGTTATTTATAGAACCATAGAAACAGAGGTACTTATGCATGGTAGTTAGCTAAGCTAAGTCACCGGGTAAGGGACTCAAACAGCAGACCTGCAGCTGTAAATCAGGTTTGTATTGCCATAAAGAATGCATTGTGGTTAATAACTGAGATCAAAATGGAATATTAAATTGACCAATTCCTGATAAATATCTTTAAAAGCAAGTGTTTCACTATAGTATTCAGTTTTGCTGGCAATTTGAGGGACCCTTTGAAATAATTGAATTTTTTGAGATTTAAAGGAATAAATGAGTAGAATTTTAAGGTGCAAAAATTAACAAATGGAATTTTTTGTTGTTTTAGTTTAGGCAGGAATATTTAGATACACTCTACAGGTATGCAAAATTCCAGTATGAATGTGGAAATTACTCAGGAGCGGCGGAATACCTTTACTTTTTTAGGGTGTTGGTAAGTACTTTTTTCCTGTGTCCTCTGTGTTTGTAGAATTCCTCAAAGCATGTACATATTTGTCCATTAAATTTTCAAAAGATATTAGCAACAAAGAAAAAAATAAAACCTTTCTTATCAAAAACCAAATAGCTACAGGAAGCTTTTGTTAGAACCTCAGAATTTGGAGGAAGCTTTACCTTGTTCTTGAAATCCAGAAGTAAAGGCCACTGGTCACTATGCAGCAGAGTGAGTGGTGCAGCCTTCTTAGTTTATTACATCTGTGGTTCTTGATTTTAATTCCATATGTTGTACATATTCTTTGAACTTGCTCTGGACCACTGTGGAATTATGTTATTTTATAAGATGTTTTAATAGTAACTTTTTTTGTGTTTACCTGTGATCTCAATGGCAATGTATGATTGAAAAATTAGTACATATTTAAATTTTTTAAAAATTTATATTACTGCAAAAAACACAGTGCCACTACTTCCCCTCAAAATAGCTGCTTCACCTCACTTCAGATACTTACCCTGTCCTGGTGGCTGTTTCTCAGGAAGCTCAGAGTCTTTCTGAGTGTCTTTAGTTGCACTGTCCTGGCTACCTCCATATCCTGAGCTGATTCAAAGTGTCTCCCTTCCATAGCGTTTTGACTTTGGGGAAGAGCCAGAAGTTGTATGATGCCACATGCGGTGAGTTAAGGTAGATGAGAGCACATGGCAATATTTTTATGAGCCTCTGCCTGTTCTGGGATGGGATTCAGCAGAAACGTTCACTGCATTTTTGATCACACCTCTTAGAGACACTTCTGCAAGAGGACTTCAGAACTGCTACAGAAAGTGGCGAGAATAATGGGTTAAGTGCTTCTGAAGTGAGGGAATATTATGATGGGGATTAGTGACAATGTGTCTTTCACTGTTAGAATTTGTGTGTGTGTGTGTGTGTTTTAGGGAAGGGTCTGCAGGGTGTTCAGGGTCTCACTACTAGATTGGACTCATAGTGATCCGCCTGTTTACTGCCTCCCAAGAGTTGGGATTACAGGTGCGTGCCACCACGCCCAGTCTCAATTGCCATCTCAATGTGCCCTGGGGGCAGGGCCTGCACAGCAGGCCCAGGGATCAAACCCCCAGCCCCTACACATCTGCTGAGCTATTTGGCCAGCCCTAGAAAGTTTTTAAAATGTAAACATTTGTTATATATTTTGAACACATCTTGTATTAGATTGTAAAGACAGTTTCTTTATTGAGGGGGTACGTAAATTTAAATAGTGACTGTTGACCATAAAGTAATTGAATATCTTCATTAGTCTATTTCATTAGTCTATTCTTCTTCATTAGTCTATTAAATTCCTGGGTTCAGTGCTTTTGTTAGGTAAGGAAAGTTGTGTGAAACCATGTTAAAAATCAGTCCTTTAACAGACTTTTTCTTAGGTAATACCTTCTAGAATGTTGAGAATGCCCCTTTAGTTAGCCTTTGTAAAACTGTTAACTTGATACTCACTTCTGGATTAGTAAGCAGGTAACCACATTTCTGATTTCTCTAGTTAATCCCAGAAGTGGGAAAAAAGGCCTTTTCATACAGGGACTTTGTGCCTTCCAGTTTTAGAAAAATCTGTTAGGTTTTTTTAATTTGTTTGTTTTCATTGAACCAGGGCCTTTGCATTGAGCTACGGTACAGACACCTCCCTCTGTTACTTGGTTTTTTGAGACATCTCCTAGATTCTGGGTTGTCTAGGATGGTCTTGAACCTACAGTCCTTCTCCTTTAGCCTCCTGGAGCGCTGTGATTATAAGTGTGCACTACTGCCCCCACACCCAGATCTGCATCCCACAAGATAAGACTGGTTGTTGCCTTTGGTTTTTCTAGGAAATTAAATTTTCTTTTTGTGGGGAGGAAAGAGATTGGTCTTAGCAAATCAGGTAACTTTTCTACACTGAAATTGCATGACTTAAGACAAATCATTTTTCTGTTTATAAATGAGCCTTTCATTTACAGTTTAGCTGTGGTTAGCTTGCAGGTGCATTGAAGGTAATCAGTGATGGTAAACTTGGAGTGACTTATCAAAGAATTCCATCAGGTTTACTTTGAATATTACCAGGGATTTAAGCGAGCAAAAGTTGATTACTTTGAAAATGTAAACAGCTTAAACCAGGATTGTAAAATCAGAAGCCTGGTATGATTACAGGTACATGAAAAGAGTTGGTTATTCATATCATTTGTTAATGCTGGGAGTGAATTTTGAGAATGAAGATTTAGTGTCATGTTAGAGTTTCAGCACAGTAAATTTATTGTTGCTGCTGAGTGAGTGAATGTGCCATTTTGCTAAGACATGGAAACTTAAGGTAACTGCTGGCAGGCCAGTTATCCCAGCTCTTCTAGCGTCTCCCCCCTTGAAAGCAGGTCGGCATGAAGAGCCAACTGTAGTGACATGGAGAGGAGCCAGGGTGGTGCACGTGAGCCTGTGGGATTAGAAGCCTCGTGCCCTACAGAAAGCTTTTATCCTCGTACATGAAGCACATTCGAGTTTTAATAGCGTCATTATGTTTATGGGGGAAAGCTTCATTATTTGCCTGAACGTTGCTACAGTTGCTACTTAAAGACTTGTGGGATTTTTATGTTTACTTTGTTCAGTTATGAAGATACACGTGGTTCTATCTTTTACAAATTTAGGTTAGTGTTAAGCTTTTGCACTGCTGTCAACCAGTATTAAAATGACATTTTGGGTGATTGAATGCTCTAATGTAAACACAGTTAACATGCTTTACATTAAGAGCAGTTAGTATGTGGAGGTGGGACAGTTCTTGGAAGCTATGTGCAAATCATTTTAAAGTTTCTGTCTTCCTTTGCTATAAAACATTTGAGTTGAGTGGAAATTGATTTCTTCCTATTGATATGTAGACAGAAGTTAATGAGGTCAGGATTGGAAGGACTATTTACATTTTTCTTTTGATTTAGCTTGAGCTTTTTATAGCAAAAATAAAAATCTTGTTTTCAATTTGGCAGAAAATACTAGTGTTTTAATTTAGTCAGTCAGCTTTATTTTGCCGCAGTAGCTTTTTCATTTCTAAGTTCTTTTCTGGTAGTTGGTTATTCTTCTGAATCTGTGGTTGGAGAAACATAAGCTATGAAAGACCCATTGTACCTGTGATCTGAGTTTAGAATTTGACTCTCCCAATGACCTATTGTAGGTCAGTGTGTAAAATTCAAGCTGTGTGACCCTGGAATCTGCCTTTCTCATAGAGACTTAGTTGCTTTTAAAATGCATTGGAGAATGTTTAGGAGAGGATTGGTAGGACATTTTAAATATTTTATTTTAAAAGGTAACCATGAATTTTATGAAAACCTGCCCTCACCTAGAGCCCTTGGTTTAGCTCCACAATATCATCCATTGCCTCCTTTTTAAAATAAAAGTGGTTTTAAGATACTAAAACTATTTGTGATCCTGTTTTTGTAGATATTTTTCCCTCACTCGGGATTTAAGACATATCGATTGATAATATTTAAAACTGTTACTCTGGGAGTTTTAGGACCACTAGAGCTGGGTGGCACCCACCCACAGTCCCAGGTGCTCTGTAGGTGGAAGCGAGGAGATCACTTGAGCTGGAGGCAGCCTGGGCAGTAGGCTAGCCCCGCCCCCAGTCTCCACAGAAGCCTGAGTAAGGGTGGCTTCTGGAAGCACTAGGGTTTAGACTGAGATGTTGGCTGGGACGTGCCCTGTTATAAAATCAGCATAAAAAGTTTGCTTCATAGATTTTCATTTCTGACACCTGTAATTGTAATATGTCTTAAGTTTAGTATTTTGATTTTAGAAGCATAAAGCAATAGTGTATCTTAAGATTAATAGATCTTGGACTGAAATACTTTAATGCTCAGATTTTTTTAAAATTGTGTGTCTTAGACATTAGATTCTTTTTGATACTGGATACTATTTATTGTTCATATGTTGAATATTTTACTTAACTTCTGGTTTTTATTTTGCAAATGAAGTTGTCATAAGTATTCATGTATTGTGAGAGTGCACTGCAACAATTAGAACTTTGGTTACATGGCTGTGATTCAAAGTTTAATTTATGAATATAGTCCGTTTTCCTGCTCTTAGAGTTTGCTAAATGACATTTGGGATAATTACTGTCATCCAAGAAAGAAACCCAGTATGGGCAGAGTCTGTGCTATAGTTCTGGTAACTTATAGTACCCTGACATCCTTTCCATTGTTACTTTATTTCATTTCATATAATTTCATTTTTTGATGTATTTGGTTGTTACAGGGCCTTACTAATCAGCTTGGACTTGTAGTGATCCTCCTGCTTCCAGCCTCCCCAGCGCTGGGATTACAGGCATATATCACTACACCCAGACTTGGTGGCTGGCTCAGTCCACCAAGGGGGTGGGGCTGGCACAGCGTGTGGTGCTGGGTCGAATTGCAGTCCCTGCGCTTGCTAAGCTTGCCCAAGCAGATGCTTTAGTCCGCTGAGCTATCTCGCTGGCCACTCCATTGTTATTTTGATAATACCTCAAATTTGTTGACTTTGCACTTAACTGTGTGAGTGCATTGCATAATTGAGGTTACACAACAACTCAGATGGGTTCTGTTACTTTTAATAGCAAGAGATAGTCAGAATGTTTGGTTGTTGGGTTTCTACATTTACTATACAATTTAACTTATATAATAGTATTTTATGATATTACCATTTATGTGCTTGGGAGACAAGTCAATTTAAATTTCAGCTTGAGTTGCAACAGTATGTTTATTTTTCCCTCTATCCTCACTTCTACTGCTGTAACACAATCAGTTTAGTCATTTTACTTTTACCTTCTGAGTGAATGCCACTTTATTCATTTTTTATATTATTCTGGTCCTCATGTGAGTTTTGAGTTTGTCATCTTTTCAGCACTGAGCACAGTAGGATGGCTCTTAGAACTTGTGTGGGCTATATACAGGATAAAATGTAGAGTTATCATGATTGTAAGTGTGATTTTGAGAAAGTTACACTCCTTTGTGCATTATTCCCCTGTAAAATGGGGATAAAAAAATCATCTGGCTTTTGGGGGGTTTTGTTAAAATTTTAAGAAAACTATTGTTCATTACTAGTATATAATTCCTTCCACAATTACTGTTAGTAACTAGTGCCTCCCACCCCAGTTTTTCTTCATGACCCCTTTCATTTTTGTTACAATTTGGAAATTTCTTTCACTTTATACATAATTTTTCATTATATTGTGAAATTCATAAGTCTGAGTTTCCTGTGTCTTCATTGCAGTGATTTTAGTGACAGATTTCTAAAGTTTAGATGCCTAAAATTAGTGTCCATAAAATACAGGATGTGAGTCAGACTAAAAAGGTGCTGCTGTTTTCCTTGTTTAAAAGTTATCTCTACTTTCTGATCTAGACTGGATATCATAGTTATGAGTGTTTTTAACAGTTTAAGTTATTTGAAACATGTGATCTAGTAAGGACTTGGACTAGCTAGAGCTGAGGGTAGAGACCTTCAGGCAGGCATTTGAGTGAGGCTAGATGGATAGATGCACATGGTCTTCTTCCATAGTACCCGGAATGCAGTTCCGTGTGATTTCTTACACAGGTCCCAGCAACGGACAGAAACGCTTTGAGCTCTCTCTGGGGGAAGCTGGCCTCTGAAATCCTAATGCAGAACTGGGATGCGGCCATGGAGGATCTCACCCGCTTAAAGGAGACTGTAGACAACAACGTGAGTTACACTTTCCCAGAGTGATTCTCTGGAATTTGTATGCACACTCCATACTTCTAATAAGGAAAAGCACTGTGCACTTTGGGGAAAGAAAAAGTTTAAATTTCAGATGATCTTTTTGTTGACTGACAAGAAAACCTCCATGGTGGTTGGCTAGTTTCACTCAGCCTTGTAGAGGGTGGGGCCCCTTTGGCTTTTAGAGAAGTCAGTCAGTCAGTCTTTTGTTCAAGATGCAGCGGTTTCAGTGGAAGGGACAGAACAGCATGCTAGTGCCAGCCCTTGCTGGGAGACAGTTTTTGTCTACACTAATAAAGTACTCATTAGCAAATACTTACTTTAGTTCCTGGTTTTTTGGGTTTTTTAAAATGTTTTTTGAAATGATTGTAGTAATTTATAATCTGTAAGTGTGGGGGAGTGCATATTTTTGGTTCTGTCTCTTAAGAACAGCGTGCCAATTTAGAGCATGGAAGACATGACAGAGGATTGAGTCAGACTTGGGTCTTAGTGCCACTCCTACATGCCTTCAAATGGCCTAATTTTTAATTACAATTTTGAAATTGGTGTTTTGTCTCCTGACCTCCTGAATTAATTTACCTTGTGTATACCTTTCTTATTTCTGCAGTCTGTGAGTTCTCCACTCCAGTCCCTTCAGCAGCGAACATGGCTCATCCATTGGTCTCTGTTTGTTTTCTTCAACCACCCCAAAGGTCGAGATAATATTATTGATCTCTTCCTTTACCAGCCACAGTAAGTTGTTTCACTGAATAATTTTGGTTGCAGTTTGTGGAAGTAACCTAAAATATGCTTCTCCCTATCATTTGAATTTGTTGTCCATCATGTATTTCCTTCCTCCTGTCATGGATTTGCTAGATAATTGAAAAGCTCACTTTAACTCTTTGGTAATCAGTTTGATAAAATGTGCTCTAGGCTCTCCACCTGCTACTGTTGAACCCCAGGGGGCTTAGTGTTACAATGAGACAAATCTTCTAGAGCTTTCGTTGATAATAGCCCATTTGCCACTACTGGTGTAGAGTCCTGGGACTTACCCTCAGAGAACTAACTGTAAGGTACATGCTAGCAAGGCTTTAGGTGTTCCATAGCATGTATACTTGCCGGCTCTGTGGGGAGGATGCGTTTGTCCCTTGTGCTCCCTGTTGAGTGTGGCACCGTGAGCATCTGTGGACTTTGGTACACACAGTGAGAACTCAGCATCTACCACAGTTCCGAGGGCAGAATCCTTTTGTATCGTCTTTGCCCTGCCTGCCTTTAATCTTACCATGATAAAAATTCACAGCTCTGTGAAGAAGACCACTCTGTTGGCTGAATGTCAATTTTGAAAGTTTACTCTTCCCATTTGAGCTCAAATGCTGCTTCTGAAGCTTCTTATTTGGTTGGCACAGCAGGAAACAAAGCTGCTTTATACAGAATCTTCAGATTAGAAGATAACTTATTTCTCTCTGCTTCCTTCAGACTAAATATCTAGATTTACTAAGTAACAGGCTTTTAGGCTCTACTACTGTCTTTTTGGCCTTCTTTAGATCGTTTTCATTTGTTCACATCTTTGAAGTTTAGGTTATCATAATGGAGACATACTCTGTGATTGTCTGAACTTCATCTGTTGAAATGGCAGTGTTGACCCCTGCTACCTGTACATTTCCTTGTAGCCACACAGCCCAGGGGTGCCACAGCACGCTTCAGGGGTGCTTCACGGCCTGGCTTATGTGGGCTGCACCATTAGCCAGGTTCCATAGAAACACTCAAGCCACATTTTTGTCATTTGGTAACCTACGTGAAAAGTTTGTAGTTCTGTTACAATTTATTTTGTTTTCTGCTTGTTTGTCACATTATGATTTTAACAGACTTTAAATAACAAAACTAAGAGTTTTAACATTTTTTCACATTTTAATTTATAAAAGTACAATTTGGAACTAGATGATGAAATACCCTTCTAATATAAAAAAAAAAAAAGTGAAGATGATAAGCAACCTGCTTAAAAATTGTTTCTGTAATTTTTAAGCTTGAAAATGATATTCTACTGATATTTTTGGATAGGTTGATGGTCTGTAATAAGTTAAACTTAAGTCACTTTAGTAAATGTGCCTTAGGTGTTCACTGTAGGAGGATTTTTTAGACTGAAGTATTACTCTTTTTTTTTTTGGCGGAACCGGGGATTGAACTCAGGCCCTTGCGCTTGCCAGGGAAGCGCTTATTCCACTGAGCCATCTCCCTGGCTAGACTGAAGTATTGTTAGCATACTCATCCATGACTTCTACTTCAGAGAAATTTACGTTACTGAAAGTGCCAGTGATTTTATGTGGAAAAACAGGGAGCAATGTAAAAGGCATGTATGTTATGTTTCTGCGTCGATTATTAAATGCTTTCTGAGTCTGATTAATAAAAGCAATTTTCACAGCCTGGTTTACTTTTTAGTAATAGAGCTATTTAAGATCAGTATTAATACATTGAGTCACTATTTGCATTTTCTGTAATAGTGGAATTTGTTTTGTTGTTTGAAAGAAAGAGAAGGCACTAAGAAGTCAATGTATAGACCAGCAGAAATCAGCAGTACAGTTATCCACGCTATCCTGCATATATACAATTTTTTAATTGTTTAATTTGGTTTTTTCTTTTTAATTTCGTGTGTGTGTGTGTTTTAACCAGTTTTGCAAGTTTATATCTGGTAACCTAAACAAATAATTTGAAGATACCATTATGCAATATAGGGCCGGGGATATAGCTCAGTGGGCATTAAGTGCCTGCCTGGCAAGCATAAGGTCCTGAGTTCAATCCCCAGTACCACCAAAAAAAAAAAAAATTACATAATACAACAGCCATTGTATGTCCATACCAGGATGTTGTGACTGCGTAGGTTTAGTGCATAGCAAGCCATAAAATAAACCCAAAATTGCGTTTTGAGTGCTTAAGCTCAGAGTAGAGAGTTCATTTGTGCCCCGAGTGTTTTATGGCACCTTCAGTTAAACTGGTCCACCATAACTGCCCTTGTGATGGACTACTCCTGCTGCTATAGCCAAGACCAGACATGTTTTCCGACAAGTATATCACTCTGAGCATCTACATGAACATTTCCAAGGTTGCTGTTTTGTCTGTTCATGGTTCTGCCTGAAATCAGTACCTCTTACTCTGCTGTACTTTTCAGAAGTTTTTTTTTACTTGTGTTACATGGTTACATGGTTGTGTAGTATTTGAAATGTACCAGTACTGGATGAATCTGGAATATCCAGAAAGATGACTCAGTAAGTCACTGCAAGAAATTTGGGGGTATGGATGAATGAGTAAAAGAACTACAAACCCATCTTTAACTATATCTAGGGGCCGGGGAGATGGCTCAGTAGAACCAGTGCTTCCCTGGCAAGCTGAAGGGCCTGAATTCAATCACCGCTTCCGCAATCAATCAATCAATCAGTTTTATAAAAAATATCTTTTATGAGAATCTTTAACTCAGTAATTGATGGTTTGTTTCTCAATATTTGTGGAGATTAATCAGATCAGGTGTATCCAAAAGAAAAGAGATTTTAAAATAAATTATACTAGCATTCAGTATTTTTCTTCAAGCCTGTAAGGCTGTCCAAAGACTGATTGTGATGCCCATGTCAAGGGTGGGGAGATGAGCCTCACCTGCAGGACAGACTGGAGTTAACATTGGAGCCTGTCCGCTGGGCCCCAGTCCTGACGGTGCCTCTGGTGGGCTGAGGGTGTGGGCTTCTTTCTGGCTTGGCTCGGGGTCCAGCATGTTGCCTCTGTCTGCTGCCCTTGGTAGGCGCTCGGCTCTGCTGTGTTCTTTGCAGTTTGTGTCCTTAAAAGTGACTACAAATTATATGTGGATACATTGCATGTATTCAATATGTGTGGATGTATGTGTGTATATTCAGAAAACAACATTAAATTAATTGACTTTCAGATTTCCAAGCAATAAAAAGAAACATAAACTAGAAAAACAAAAGTATTTGAAATTCCCCCTTTGAAAATTCTGTACACAAATAAGGGTGAAAACTAAGTAGTTTGAATACTGATGGACCTTTTTATAAGATTGTAAGAAGATGTTTAATTCATTAGTAGGAGCATTTACAGATGTTAGAAATAAAAAGGTTGAGATCCTAGAAATTTTAGGATTAAAAAAGAGTTTTTACAGAAAGAAAAGCATGCAGATATATAGATTTCTTTTAAGTTAGAGATTCATCATCATAAAAGTACAATAAAAATAACCTTGAGTTAAGACATAAATTATCAAGCTACATTCTACAAATAGGCTTAATGCTTTGATTCATTTTTCCTTGGTTCATAGACCCTGACTGACTGTCTATCTCAATAGATTTTTCTGTCTGGATTTTACCCCCAGCAAAACAAAGTGGGCAGAAGACAAGTATGCGAGCTCTCATTGTAGTCAGGATTAACTGTATACATTTGTAGTCTGTTTTAATGGTACAAACCTGTTGCGCGTGACCTCTCCAGCAAGGAAGACACAACACACAGCTCTTCCTTCAGCGGTTTATTCAGGCCCCTTACAGCAAGCTTCTTCTTTTTTCCAATCCCCCAGCCCTTGGCTAATATATACTCCCGAGCCCAATCCCAGTGCACCACGTGGGGATCGCCCATGGGTCCAGCATATGCGGAAGCGAATCATGACTGCAGCCCTGGCTATATAAGGAGTTGTTGTGCATAGAGAGCGCTCACCCACGGGGGTGGAAGGCGGAAACCAGCGCCATCTTGTAGGCGCGGTCCTTCGCAGCTCTCCACACAAACCTCTAAATTGGAACCCAATTAAATAAAGTTGGGACGTCAAGATAGCTCAGCAGACTACATGCCTGCTTAGGCAAGCACAAGGACCGGGGTTTGATCCCCACACCACATGCAGCGCCACACCCATCCCCAGGTGCGTTGAGCCTGCCTCAGAGTCTGGACGTGGTGGCATACGCCTGTAATCCCAGTGCTGGGGAGGCTGAAAAGAGCGTCACTACAAGTCCGAGCTGTGTAATGAGACCCTGCACCAAATACATTAAAAAATGAAAAAATACTTTGAAATAAATAAATGTTATATTCAATAAAGGAATCCCATTGGTCTCATTATGGGACCTACATTTTAAAAATTACACTCATTGTTTGAGTTTTAAAAGTAAAATATCTTGGAAGTTTATCTTCTCTTTTGATAAGAGTACTAGCATAGTGTTGTTTTTCCATTTGCCCACACAGCTGAAAATATTTGTTTGCTACTTTGCAAAAATTGCTTCAGCTCCTGGCATATGCTGAGAAATAGATTTCCCAGGGAACTAAGTCATCTACCACTAGAAATAATGGAAATCTATATAGGGTCATGATCCCAAGTTAGGATAATTAAAAGGAAATATGAGTTTTAAATCATGTGTAATAAAGTTGTAGTTTGCTATTCCTGTGTGATTTTATATGAGTTCCATAAATGTGTACTAAAGTTACCTGCTTCAAAACTAATAAAAAAAACCCAGGTCCTCCTGTGAGAGAGACATCTATGGCAAGAGAATATTGAGATAAACAAGTGTTGTGGATGTATATTGCAATTTGAAGCTTGTCACTGGAAACTCACGTTTTCAGATCATACAGCTTTGGCAAGTGCATTCTCGGTATTCTTCCTTAGAAATTGTTATATTGTTATTCAGTGGATATTGATGACTTCTATACTTGCCTGGTTTGAGGGGGGTGTTTATTAAAGGATGGTATGTGTCAGTATCAGATAGTATTTATCAGATGTTAAATTAGAAGATACTCTGGAGGGTTCAAGCGGTAAATGAAGTACAACAAAATATTGTACTAACCTTTTAGTAAATAGATAAATCAGCCACAGTTTGTGAGCACTTAGGGGGTAGAGTATTTAAATGGAGACCCAAGTGGCTGGGCCTGAGACCTTGGCAGGTATGTATTTGCAGGAGCAGTTGGTGTGAAATGAGCTCTAGGGAAGGAAGCGGAAAGCAGGCAGGGGGGCTGGGTGGGCCGCTTGGGGCGTGGTGTCCAGCAAAGAGAAGCAGACTTTGTGGATAAATCGTTCTGAGCTTAGCATAGTACCTGGCACTCACGTGTGGTCAGCTGGTACTTCTGGGTGAATAATTGAGCAGCTATTTAAAGAGGAGTATGCTGAATGACTGATAGTCGTCAACTGCTCGTCATCCCAACAGCAGGATTGTTGAACAGCAGCCAAGACCCTCTTGACCTGTGTCTGACTTCTCTCCTCTCTTTTCTAATTGCCACTGCTACCAGTTAAACCCAGACTATAGTGAAATACTCTAGTCTTATACCTCACCCTGTTGTCTGTAGTTTTTCATACCCTGAATTCTTTATGGAAGACCTTGATTTTGTCCTGAGTGCTTTGTGCATAGATTTTTACCAATTTTTTCTAAGGGTTGAAGGAAAGTCATAACGTCTTTTGGAATATCCTAATAGCACGTTTAAAGATCTGATAGCACATTCTAAAACACATTCTAAATTTGGGGATGCTGGATGGCACCCTTATTTACATTCTCCTCCTCCTAAAATTGGATTCTATTTGTTTTCTTGGGAGATGGGTTCTTGAGTGTTTATTCTTAAATATTGGCAGTCTTCGGCTAGGAAGTAGTACATCGGAATGTGCTGCCTAAATGCTGCCTACAACCCATGCTGGGCTGTGGGCATAGGAAACTGGGTGTGTTGCTAATGACAAGTGGGTTTCTCCTTCTGTCTTAGGTACCTGAACGCAATTCAGACGATGTGTCCGCATACCCTCCGCTACCTGACCACCGCAGTCATAACAAACAAAGATGTCCGCAAACACCGGCAGGTGCTGAAAGACCTGGTGAAAGTCATTCAACAGGTGACTCTGCTACTGCTGCTGGCCGCCTTAAAGCACCAAAGCTGAGATCGGACCTGTTTTTTCTGAAATAAGCGCTCGTGCTTCACAAAGGACAATGCCTTTTTAAAAGCTTGTGGGGAGAAGCTGGGGCCATAACTTTAAACTGAATACGGTGTTTCTAGTTCCAAAATTGGCCCAAAGCTGTGACTTTACTGGTTGCTACTTGGTGAGCTTATAGGAAAGAGAAAGAAGAAAAAGGAAAGAATTTAAATCTTTCTCTGATATAAAAATAAATGAAACAAAGAAGTAATTGTTGTCCAGTAGGGCCCAGATACCTTTCAACCTGGGGGTGTTCACCACTGTTTATGACCTAAGAGACTCATTGTCATCGGGAAATCTGAAAACTTTGGAATGACTATGGGTTGGGAGTTTAGGGAACTCGGTTTGGGAGCTATATAAGCTTAGGGTGTGATCGTTACTTAGTATGGGAGCTGTGGTCTTGAGAACGTGGCACCATGTAAGACTACTTACTGGGAGTGAGTGATGAACAAAGGAAGGAAGGAAGGAAGGAAGGAAGGAAGGAAGGAAGGAAGGCTAAAGCAGAAAACGCGACCATTGAGGTATGATGGGGCAGTCTACTAAACATAGCTCTAACTCGGCATTTGATTTCATTTTATAGGAGTCTTACACATATAAGGACCCAATTACAGAATTTGTGGAGTGTTTGTATGTTAACTTTGACTTTGATGGGGCTCAGAAGAAGCTGAGAGAATGTGAATCAGTAAGTGTGAGTTTTTACTTAGGAACGCTAATGCTCTTTTGCAGTTTTGGAAATTGTAGATTTAATCTTGCAGTGCCCTAAGTAATGAAGTAATTGTATCAGAAGTATGTTGGTCTTCAAGTGACAGATTATTTGGGAATATGGTGGGGTATCACGTTGGCCTAAAATACTTGGGGTACTTGGGGGGTTTTAAGTGTACAGGTAAATCTTTAATTTCATGTATTGAATGAGCAAGCGTGTGCAATATTTCACATGTACAGGCAAGCTCACTTTGAATTACATGTTCCAAACATGGCTATTTTATTTCATAGATGAGATTATCCTTGTAATTTTTCACAATGATATTAAATGCTCTTTTAAATAAGACAATTTGTGGTCATTTCAAATTGTGTAACTATTATATAATGTTGGTTAGTAGAAATTAATGTTCTTTGAGAGCAACTGTAAAGTTACATTAGAGTGGTTTTGAATTAGTTATTTTATTAAGTTTTAAGAAACTAAACAAAGAACTTGAATGTAGCTACATTTTGCAGACTTACACATTACATAGTTTGAACTCAAATTTTGAAACAAAATAGGCATTTTGTTGATAAAAGTCTGAAATCATATTTCTCTAAGATTAAAAATACACAAATAGAGGTGATTCTCAGACATTAGACAAGTAGAAAATTAGAATACATTTTGAAAATCTTTGTTTTCATGGTGAGATAATGTCATTAAAATAAATGTTTGTATTGGTGTCTATTCATTATGCTAAGTATGGGGGCTTTATGAATCCAGAGAAGTCAGGAGGCCCCTTATTGCTGTCAGGGAAGAGTGTTGTGTTTTAATTGTGTTACCTGTGGAGTAGGAACCTCCCCTTTGCATCATTATCTTCATCATTGTTATTGTCTGTGGTACTTCTCCCTGTCTACTTTTTTCTGTTACAGAGATAGTCTTTGCTTAATTACTTGTTCTGAGCAGTCTAGAAGGGAGGTATATGTTGTCCAGTTTTAGTTAGTGTACATGCTGCAAAGCCGTCACAGGAAGTGTGTTGTCTCAAGGTGTAGGCGGAGTATTAGCTAGACCAGGTGGTGGGTGACTCTGGGCCTGCACTCGCAGTGGGGAGGAGACATTGCAGGGTGGGAGTCCTCCTACTGCTTATGTAAAGATAGCTCTAGAAAGTGCCCGATGTAAACTCAGATGGTGGACTTGTAGTGAGTGGAGCAGTAAGTGAAACAGACCGTAAAAGTTCTTAAAAATAGCTTGTTGGCATTGTTAATTTTTCGTTTTCCATTTTACACACATAGGTCCTTGTGAATGACTTCTTCTTGGTGGCTTGCCTTGAGGATTTCATTGAAAATGCTCATCTCTTCATATTTGAGACTTTCTGTCATATCCACCAGTGTATCAGCATTAAGTAAGAACCCTGGTTTGATTCATATTCTCTGCTTTTAATTTCCTAGAAATTTCCATGTATTTAAAGTGACATTTAATAGCATTTCAGTTAATGGGAGCTTTGTTTCTCGGGTTGGAAGAAAAGAAAATAATTTGATAGTGGCTTGTGCAGATCCCGGCTTGCGTTTGAGTTCTGGGTTGCTGCCCGCACTCAGTAGTTCTTCAGCTTTCACGTGTGGTGGCATTCCCTCAGTTTCGGAAGGGCAAGTTGGAGGCAGTGTGGGTTCTCCGTTAGCTTTTTAAAGAGTACTATTAGACTATGATGTAGAGAGAAAAATAAGCAGCTTTAAGTGGTTTTCAGCAGTAGTTTAAATAAGGGTTAGTCTTTTATAAATCAAATTCTGTTGAAAGACCACTCCATTTGGTAATCATGTCTGCAAATTAAGTTTGTTTTATTTAATTATATCTGAGTTTTATGCTAAACTTTTATGCCATCCTAAAATGTTGAAACCTTGAAAAATTATGGTAAATTTTAGATACAATTTTATGTTGTGTGAGAAAATTATGAAATGTACATAACTTATAAAACTAATTTTCCATATTAGAGTTTGAAAAATAATTACTGCCATTTGACCACAGATGAAGTCCAATATAAAACATAAAAACTTAGTAGTACTTTAATGTCTGCCTCAGAGGAATTGTCTGTAGACCACATTCTTCTCCTTTAATGCTCCTTGCCTTGCTAAGGGACCCATGTTTGGTTGCCTAAGGTTAGCACGAGGCCATTCTTCAAAGTTGGAGATGTGGTGTGATCCTGGGGGCTGTTCTTTGGGGATGAAATCGTTGCTCCATGTGTACTAGTATTTAGGCTTGCACACACAATTCTTGACATCTGATGCTTCTGATGAATACATCGTATTCCTGATGCATAGCAGTTTGTGAGGTGAAGAGATAGGTACGTTATTTGTGGGACTAGAATTTCTTTACCTCTGTTGCAAGCCTTTTGAAAGCTGGTTCTCTTGCATGGTTAGCACCTTTTTTTTTTTTTTTTTACCATCTTTAGTATCTAACATGTTTTGTACAGTATAATATAAAGACGATATATTTGTTAAATGAATAAATTATTTTGTTTTTATCTTAACATTTTTGCACATGATAATGCTGTTTTACTTTTGTCTAAGGTACTATGGGTAGGAAGGTTTGCTCTAATTCTGGCTCTCTCACTTTAATAATTCTGAGATCTTTCATTATTTAGTTTTTCTCAACTCAGTTTACTGTGTCTGAACAGTACAGAAGTACTGCAGATTGCATCCCGTCTGCTCAGGATATCTAGGCCACTTTCCCATCGCTGAGTGTGTAGCTCAAGGAAGATAGGATTGTTTGTATGAATGTTTAGGTGACCTCAGCATCACCCAAGGATTTTTATATTTATCTTGATACAGATTTTTATTTCTTCTTTAGCCTTTTAGTTTTTGCTAGAGAGTTTCCACAAACATTTGCAGGTTAACTTTGGAGTAGATTTCCAAAATCCAGAAATGGTTTTTCTTTTTGTGATAAAATTTGCTTTCATATAGGTTGTTGAAACCATTTTCTTTTCTTTTTTTAAATGGCTACCTGTGGAATATTTTTCTAACTTGGACAATTGAAAATCCATGAAATTTTTAAAAGTACATAGATGAATGTGTTTTTTTCAAATACCAGAAAGTTTTTGAGCTAGAAAAAGTCGTGGAGAACTTGTACTCCAGTGCCACGCCGTAAGGACTGTCTTCGGACAGCTTTGAGCATGGTGCTCTGCAGAGGCGCACCTGATCCCTTCTGAGCCATGGCTTGCACGTCTGGAGTGTCCAGCACACCTCACACTGAGGAACAGTGGGGCTTGTTTTCAGAGACACCATTACATGTTTAAATGAGTACTGGCCAATCAGAGTAGGACCTTTACCCGGCTCATCCTGGAGTGCTGAATGGCCTTTTTCCTGTTAGGACACCTCATTGGCGCCCTAAGACTTTCAGTTTTGTAAACATTGACTCTATACAACTTCATTACTTTGGGGCTGGGAAACTCAAGACTTGGACATTAAGTTACTTGGGTCCTTTTAAATGACAGGGCCTGGGAAGGGAGGCAAAAAGAAATTCAAAACAAAAAAAACTTTGGTGAATCAAGACTAGAAAATCTGAATTGAAAGTTCTCAGTGATTTCTGTAGCAGTGGTCCTTGGAGAATCCTTGCTTTCTCTAAAGTTGTGATTCTGCCTCTACTTTAGAATGAAGTGGGAACTTTAAAAAGAGAAATATTGATAATTGAGTTAACCCTAATCCCTCAAAAAGCACTGAGGGGACTCTAGCTTTTATACTGTATTAATACCAAAGGTTCTCTATATAATTCTTTGCAAAACTTTAAAGTCTTAAAGCTTTAATATGACTAAATTGGTTGTAAGAAATAGTAGATTTCTATGCTCTGCCCTAAGGCCAGCAACATCTTGCAAAAACCTGAATAAAATCTTGAAAAGCTCTATGTTAAGCATTGCTATGTCCAAGGTGCAGAGTGCTTCTGCCCCCACAGGAGCGCCTCAAGCTGCCCTTTCAGAGTGCAACACTGCACTCCCTCCACCTCCTTATGTGGCAGCCACACTTACCTTCTCCATTGCTGTAATTTCATTTCAAGAGTGTGCAAAGCTTTTCTGAATGGCCATTAGCTCTAAAGATGGCACCAGTGGTACAGTCTAGCATGCAGAGGCCCAAGCTCAAACCCTAGTACCACAAGTATGAATAAAGACATTATAAAATAGAGACCAACATTGAAAGAAGACTATTACAGTTTCATAATAAAGAGCACAAGAGTTTGTAGGAAAGCTGTTGAAAGAAACCTTACACATTGCCAGACATAGAGAGGAATGTAAGAAGGATCCTGTCAAAAAGCTTACAGTAAGAGGAAAAAGCAGACACTGAATAAGTACATAAATAAATATAAAACTGCAAATTACAATAGGTTTTTGAAGGGCAGTGTAGAGATGAACAAGAATTACATGGACAAGTTCTGTATATTAGAAAACCCAGAGAAATAGTTTGTTAGATACCTTTAAGTGGAGCATCTCTTAAGCCTCAGACTAGACTTATTCTCACTGAATACTAATTAGCATACATTATTCCATTCACTGGCCCTTTCAGGCTTTTCCCTCTAACTGGGGTATACTTACTTGATACTCTTTTATTTTTTTGAGGCGGTAGGGTGGGGAAGATGTATCTTGGGCCTCTTTTTCCTTTCCCCGAAGGACATATGTCAAATGATGAATAGTAAAATAAAACCCATGGTTTATCCAACAGCTCTTTCCCTTTGTAATTTGGAACATTTTCTGTTAATAGATTTCTTAATTAAATGGCTACAAATACATAGGATAGCCATACTTTTATAAAAGTACACATTGAAAATGTTTTTATCAGTTTATGTACTACTGATAAGTACATAATACTGTAGATTCGTACAATAAGTTATGTATCTGTTTACCATAAAATATGCAACATCTGTCACAAAAGTTACTATGATAGGGTTTAATTTAGGATAGCTCAGTAGGTTATCAGATACTGAATGTGTCTGAAATTTAAAAGCTGTTCTACAATACTTCTTGGGCCCATTTCAATTGTAGATTAAAATGAAATATGAAAGTTACATTTCAGATGCGTATGATAAACATGTTGGAGCATACATACAGGATTAGACTTATTACAGAAATAAAAAGTATGTCCTCACATGGAGATAGTTTCAAAAGACTGCTACTGAAGATGCTAGGAAAATCAGAGAATTTTTAATTGTCACATGCAGCAATAAGATTTTTCTCCTGATTGCTTTATTTCCATCTAATCTCAGACCCAATTCCTGCTTAACAGTTATTAAATTACTTTTCATTGCATATTATAAAAACTTAAAAGACTGAAGAGTACTTTTTAAATTTTATTTTTTATTTTAGGGAATGGTCTACAGGGTGTTCAGGTTCTCGCTACTAGATTGGATTTGTAGTGATCCGCCTGTTATAGCCTCCCAAGGGCTGGGATTACATGCACATGCCACCACACCCAGTCTCAACTGCCATCTCTGTGCCCCCCAGGGTCGGGGCTGGCACCGCAGGCCCAGGGATCGAACCCCTGGCCCCTGAGCTATTTGGCTGACCCCAGTTGAAGAGAACTTTTCTTCAGATTTGTTGATTACAGTCTTCTGTGAAAACCAAGACTGTAGGTTCTCAGTTCTGAATGCAGCAGTACTTGAATTGTGATAATCAAATAGGAGATGGAAAGCCATGTTGTATAAAGTGACAGTTAATAAAACCTGACTGTAGCTCTTTATTTACCCAAACCTTTGTTGCTCCATGGGGGAGAGGTAGGAGCAGGGAAACCATCTAAAAGTTTGAGCTTTAAGATTTGATAGAAAACCAGCCTTGAGTTGCTAGGCCCCAGTCAGATCCCTAGACTAGACTTCTATGTCTTATGAACCTAAGTTGCACCGCTGGCATTAATTACTGCCCAGAAACAAAATGCAGCATCTGACTCTGCTGGAGGCAGAATATATTTAATTTCAGAAATTGAACTGAAGATGGAATACTTATTTTTGCTTTGTCTTTTGAAACATTGTGCAGTTTAACATTCAGCATCATATTTTTATAGTGACTGAGCAGGCAAATTAGTTTAAGATTCATGAAGGTTATTTACAGAAATTTCTTTGAGTAAACTCTTCTTAAATCTCCAGACAAGAATTTGTAACCCTTTTGTATGTCACATGGCTCCCTCCAGTTTTTCTTTTCTACATTTGAATTGGCTTATATGTTTCAGGAATTGAGTGTTAATGCCTGTGAATAAATAAATATGCTCTTTTTTTT
>NW_004524724.1:864930-939551 GCF_000260255.1 Octodon degus
CGGCCCACACTGTGCCTGGGCTGGGACTGGTCCCGCCGGCGCAGGGTAGCAGGAAATTCTCTGCACACTCACCGGACCTGGGCTAGGACTGGGTCTGGAATAAATATGCTCTTAAAACATTACGCATGCATGCACAGATAGTCTCCGTCGGCTGGGTGATTGATGCCTTGCTGTAGCCCTGATAAGTCAAGCACTGCAGTGACCCTGTGCAGCCTGACAGTAAATTGGAAAAATAAAAAATACACCTCGATTGACTTTGGAAGTGTTTTAGATCAAGACCTCCCCATGTTGCTCTCGCCTCAGTTGCCGTGTAAGCTGTGCAGTATACAGCTCCAGCAGGCACCCAGAGTGTACTGCACAGGAGTAGCTGACCGCCGAATGCCACTGGTTCTAGTTAACACTTACAGATGCTCTGAGCAGGCTTAATCTTTACATTTCTCCCTTAACTTGGTGCTTGCTGAGCACCTTTTAGGGAACCAGAAGGATTTCTATAAATTCTTTCTATAACTGTGGTGGCTTTCTCAGGAGGCTGTTTAGGTATGACTGGTGCTGTGGAAACAGTTGAAGACAACAGGCACAATCATGGGCAGTGCAGCGCAGATGGTCGGGGTCACAGATGGAAGAGAACATGACCCAGAAATACCTCAAAGTCCTTGTGCCCAGTGTGTGGCAAAACATGAAGTTCAGGCCCAGTTAATGAATGTTGATTTTTATTGTTTTCCCTGCTTAGTATGCTGGCAGATAAATTGAACATGACTCCAGAAGAAGCGGAGAGGTGGATTGTGAATTTGATTAGAAACGCGAGGTTGGATGCCAAAATTGATTCTAAATTAGTGAGTATGGTGTTGGTTATGATTCCTGCTAGATAACAGTTACTTCATACTTGTGGCATTTTTAATGAGAACATTTTATGGTATTAAGAATTTATATCGTTTGCTTTGTTTTAATGTGTAATAGTTCCTTGGAGGCAAAGCAACCAGGTTTTCTTGCTGGCTAGTACTGTTAACGTCTGCATGGTGTAGAAAAGTGCAGGGGACAGTCCTAGATTATTATGACACCATGTTCATAACTGAGTGGCCGTCTGGTCATTGACCTTAACAGGAACAATTTCCTTCGCTTTGATTTTAGGGTCATGTGGTCATGGGGAACAATGCAGTCTCACCCTATCAGCAAGTGATTGAAAAGACTAAAAGCCTCTCTTTTAGAAGCCAGATGTTGGCCATGAATATTGAGAAGAAGCTTAATCAGAACAGTAGGTCAGAGGTAAGAGCCATACATTCTCTATTTTGTCTAGAATTTAGCAATAATGTAATATAATTGTTTCATGAACTTTTTTTTTCATAAGCTTTGAGAACATGTCAGTATTGGCAATCTGATTTGGTATTTCTTTTTAAGGTTAGGAACATTTTTGTTTTAGAGATTACTAAACTGAGAAAATTTTTCTTAGAGATGTAGAGTACATATTAGTGAAAGAAACTGAAAAAGTTGTGCATTCATCATTTATAACTTTTTCAAGTGCTTGAGATATATGTTCTTTCTAAATGTAAAGAAATAGTTTGACAAAAGTTTAATGGTATTGATTCATGCTGATCTTATATAAAATTTTATCTTTTATTTGAGATTTATATTTAACCGTCAGAAAATAATTCCCCTGGAGGCTGCATATTAGATGTTGAAAGAACCAAGTGGATGTCAGACTTTATAAGGTAGAAGTTGTTAGGAAGAAGTTGTACATTCAAGGACTCCAGTGAAACTTTAGGATCAGGTTTATGCCTTTAGACTAGTGCTTTAGTTTTAAAAGAAAGACAAATTATAATGTTATGCTCCAAATAAAATTTTTTTATGTGTTGCTTTTTTTGGAGTATGGTTTATCATCTATTTCTATTGATTATTGCTTCATTGTTGATGATTTTGTCATTGTTATATCAGTGGCTAAAAGCTGACTAAATGGTATTTGTGCTGTATCACTTCTGTTAGTTGAGAAAGTATCTGGTTTTTGTTTTTGTTTTTTGTTTTTTTTTTAACTGTATCAATTTCTTCATACATATTTTAGGCTCCTAACTGGGCAACCCAGGATTCTGGCTTCTATTGAAGAACTGTAAAGAAAACATGGAAAAATATGAAATAATAAAACCATTATGTAAAGGGTAATACACATTTTAGAAGCAATTACTGTTCAGTGTAAATTTTGGAGAATTTCAATAAAATTGGCTGTGGTTCATTGTGTCTTTCTGTGACTGTCCTCATGTGTATAAACTTTTAACTTTTAATCTGGAAGAATTACACTCATAAGAAATTGCATAGGCAGTGTGAAGAAGCCCACTGTGTAAGCCGAGCCAGTCTTCGCCTCTGCTGCTGTGGTGGAGTCTCAGCACCCAGACATAGTGCTGTGAGCTCAGCAGCTGCCCCTGCAGTCGGGGTGCAGCACGGTCTTCAGGTCTCATTTCTGCCCTTTTCGTAGCCACTTTAATTTCTCGCAGCCACCACTCTTCACCATCACAGTTGTTTTATAATTGGGAGAATGTTGCACAAGTAGAATTAGTGTGAGCCACTGTATCCATGTGTTCTGCATCTGCAGAAAGTAAGTTGGTACTGATCGTAGAGACTCTCCCTGTGGTGGCTCTCTGCGCAGCACAGCCTAACAGCTTGCATGACCCTTGCATTGTGTGAGGCATTGCAAACAACCTAGGGGTGACTTGGACTAGTTCGTATGCACACTCCGCTCGGCTTGAGGGACTTGGGCACCTGAATTCTGTAGGTCTGTGTAGATGAGACCTTGTAATTGTGGTTTTGTTTTGTTTTGTTTTTTCATTCTGCCTCAGATCTGTCCTAATTGTTATATGGCTCAGTGTTCATGCTTTTTTATTGCTGAATAGCATTCTGTTGTATTGGTATCCTGTGTGGTTCAACCATGTGGACCAATGAAAGATGTGGTAGTTTCTAGTTTGGGACTTTTGTAAAGCTAGTCCTTCATTCCTTCATCTCTTTCTTTTTTTTCTTTTTTCTTTCTTTTTTTGGTGGTACCGGGGATTGAACTCAGGACCTTGTTCTTGCCAGGCAGGCGCTTATTCTGCTGAGCTATCTCCCTGGCCCTAGTCCTTCGTTTCTTTTTTTCCCCCCTCCCTTCCCTTTCCTTCATTTCTTAAGGTAATTCATTAGTCATTCCCTGCAGCTGCAAAGACTGAATAGAAGCATAACTTGAATGAGACAAATGTCTCCCTGCATGTCACAGAGTTGGCTGGGCACCCAAGGATTTAGGAAGCAAAGCCCTTAATAGATTACCTTTGCACAGAGTGGAGTGATCCTTAAACACAGAGAACTCCCAGTAGACTAGCACTTTCTGTAAAATGCAGGAGAATAGTTCAGGCTTTGTAGAACATACGAGTGGCCTTTATGTGTAAACAACTGTGTTTCAGTACAGTTTTATTTACAGAAATACCTAAGTGTCAAAATTGGTCTTTGATGTGGTTAGGGTTTGCAAGGGAATATTTAATACAGGGCACATGATTTATAGGATTATTTCATAATATTCACCCAAAAAAGTCAAGTGCAGAAGAATGCCATAGACCTCTCCATGCACTAGAAACCGAGAGGCCAGCGGTGGGCCCCAGCCCCCAGCAGTCTTCTACATCAGTCCGGGTGAAGCCCTCGAAGCCATGTAGTGTCCTCCCCGAGTCCAGCTGGAGGCTTGGAGCACCCCCGTGTCTCCTGCCAGTCTGTCAGGGGTGTGTGCTGGGAAGGTCCGAAGGCTGGGGTGGAAGTCAGTCTGTACTAGGCTGTGGAGGGGTTTGTGTCAGCAGGCACGGAAAGTGGTGCTCAAGGTAAGGATCAAAGCTCCCCTAAAGAGAGGCATAGCCACCAGCAGCAGTGAGAACCCGAGCTCCTCTGATGAGAACAGCTGAGTTTTCATCGGGAAAGTCAGTGTGACCAGCTTCTCCAGGACAGAGGGCCACACCATCTTCCCTCCGTGCTCCTTTTGTGCTCTTGGCAGCAGTCCTTAGTAAGGCCCTGCACACCTACAAACCACACTACAGTTCAGCTGGCTGTTACAGGTTGACCCCCCACCACAGCCTTGCTGGCCCAGGCTTCTGAATTGTATTCCTAAGGTGCTGACGTAGTGGGCCATATTTCTGGTTAGCGTCAATAAAGTGCTTACTTACTAGTGTGAACGTGGCGGCTGGGCTGGGAGATGCAGGTACAGAAGCTGATAAAGGATTAAGTGTAACAGAATGGTCCAAGTTCATGAAGAACCAAGAAGTGACGTCAACAAGGTGGAAACATCCGAACAGGTGAGTGCTAGTTGGTGATGAATATTCCCTCTCCATAATAAGAGCCAGTGTGAGTTGCAGACCTGCAGACCTGCACACGTTCTCAGGCCACAGAGAAGTGAGGAGGACATCACCAGCCCCATCTTTGCCTTCCCACAGTGACCAGGGGCCAAGAGTGCTTATTCCAAGGTAGTACTAAGACACCAGCTCCACCAGGCCATGTTAGTTGCAAACAGGTTTCTAGTTTCACTGAAGCTTAGCAGATACGACCTCGCGGATCAGTAGAAATTCAGACGAAAGTTGATACTAAACATTCACTGTATGGCAGGCTACTTATGTCCTGTGCTTCTAAACAACCCACAGGAGAAAGAAATTGAGCTGAACTCAAGTAGGCCAGAAATACTGAAGTTTTCATGGCATTTGTGTCACTGATGAGGAACTTAAGGTGGTTTGCTAAGGACCAAGCCCCTCAGAAATGAGAAAGTTATAAAATGGGTGATGCCATAGCTGTCAGTGTCTGTCTCTATGCTTGTGATAGTACAGGTCTCAGCACTGCTCCACTCTGATAAAGGCACAGGGTGTACTTCCCCAGCTGTGTACTTCTGTGTCAGTACCCCACCAAGACCCTCTAGGTCGTAAAATGATCAACTTTGATTTTTTTTTATTCTGCTCTTTCAAGAATATTGTTGCCGTTACTTTTTCAGCACTAGGACAAAAATACCCAACACCACCAGTGAAAACAGGCAGTTTCTTGGGACTCACAGTTTGTAGCGGTTTCTCTTGATCCATGATTTGCAAGGCATGCTGGTGGAGAGCAGTGGAAAGCGGGGTCTAGCTCGGGGTGGTGGTGGGGGAGGAGACGCATTCCAGGTCATGCCAGTAGTGACCCACCAGCCTGTTCTGCTGAACAGGTTCCTACCAGCCAGAAATCCAGATCAGGCACTTCCCCATATGAGCTTCCTATGAGCTTGGGAGGCTTTGTGAGGATGTCTCGCTAGAAGTCATAGCAATTACCCATTATGTGAAAAGTTGATGTTATTCTGTCACTCTTTGCTTGTCACATGCTGTTGCCCTTTGAACTTGAAGGATCATGCTGCTCTGGGTTATTAGTGTCAATTGGAAAAATGCAGTGACTACAGATTTTTTTTTTTTTAATGTATTTGGTTGCAGGGTCTCACTACATAGCTTAGACTTATAGTGGTCTGCCTGTTTTCAGCCTCCCCAGTGCTGGGATTACAGGTGAACACCATTATGCCTGGACTCTGGCCGGCTCAGCCCACTGTAGGGGCGGGGCTGGTGCGGCATATGTGGGGGATGGAAACTTGGTCCTTGCACTTGCCTAAGCTGCCTAAAGAGGTGCTTTAGTCTGCCGAACTCTTGCCAGCCCCAGCTTCAGATTTTTCTAATGGCCATTTTTGTATGTTCCCAACATTTGTCAAAATATGAAAATTGTGAACATTTTTTGATTGTGGATTTAATCTTGAGTTTTGAGAATAGAAGTACTTCCAGTAAAATACTGGAGCATAGAAGAAGTAGTTTTCTTGTTTGTACCTTGTATTGTCATTCCGTAACTAGCAAGAGCCTGCGTACTAGCAGCTTTTACGGGGAAGTCAACACGAAATGCTGATGAAATGTGCATGAAGTAACTACTTGCCAGTCGGGCGTGGTGTACGTGCCTGCACCCCAGCACCAGGAGGTTTGGTGGGAGGGCTGAAGGCTGAGCCCAGCCTTGGAAGTTCAGCAATTCAGTGAGACCTTGTGTCAGCAGCAGACCAAAAACAGTTGCTAGTTGCTTGCGTGGCTTACATTTCTATCCTATGCATTTGCAAGTGTATGTCTTAAGTATTTTCATGTATTCAAAACTAGTGTATCTGTTTTCAGAAATCAGCACTGCCACTCATTGTGCTAAATAGCATGGCCCAGAAATCGAAGAGTCCTGGGCTGCCCGCTGGGCATACTTTCCTCTTTGCCCCAGAAGAGTAGCCACTACTGTGTCCTTGTGCTGAGTTCCTGTTCTTCACACTTTAATCAGGTGTGTGTCCCTAGCAAAAATGCTAGGTGTAGCATGTTGGCAACCTGTCTCGTTGAAATTACATTGGCGTTCTGAATTGCTTTCCGTTTTGTGGTGTTTTCAGCAGCAGGACATCGTTCTTTCTGCTCGTGCAGTGTACTGTGTGAGTGGATTCTTAACTAGCTCCGGTGCCGGTGCTTTCCAGTCCTTGGAGTGTGGAGCTCTAGAAACTGGCCTGACAATGTCGTCTCTTTCCTGCTGAGTGAAAGCTGCTTATGTGGGCCATAACCGCTGCGTATATGGTGCTCTCGGCCATCCGGAGCTTTGAGTGTCACGTTTGACTTTTGTCTTTTGCCTATTATTTTCCTCCTGATATGACTTGCCTTGCATTCATTCTGGAAAGCTCTGGGTATTTTTTCTCCTTGTTTTCCTTTCCAGAGTGTTCACTGTAAAAGTCTCCTGGTGTATTTTGATCTGTGATCTGGGCAGCATTGTGTCTTGGGTGACATCTGTAGGGCCGTGTACAGTTCACTGTGTGGGGCATGCTGTAGGCAAGAGTTCCTCAGTACAGTGATTTCTCATCTTTCAGAGTCTGGCTTTGAAGTCCTATTTTAAGTGTCTGTGTGTATTCTTTGAACTTGTGCTTGGGATCCATTCTCTGCTCTGTTCTTGTTCAGGCTGGCATTGTCTCTGTATGGGTGCTGTAGCTACTGTGCCTGTCTCCAGGCCATTATCTTGGTCCCTCTCCTTTATAGCAGTGACCTTTCCAGACTGAGTGCGTGTGCATGTGTGTGTAGCTCAGCAAAGGTGTATAAAGCAATGCTGTATATAATGGTCTCAATGGCTTCCTCCTCTGTGTCCTTAACGGTGCCTGTGCCTTACATGTTGGTCCTACAGCCTGTAATGGCTCTGAGAGGGGTCGGAAGACCCACAGTCACAGCTGTGCTCTGCTCTCTCCTCTGAACTTGCTCCCATGCTACATGCTTCTCCAGAATTTAAATTGCAAGGAAAATGTGGCATTGCCTTTCTCAGGGAAAATGTTCCTCACCTCTTGGCAGGGCCGGATTCTTGAATTTTTTCTCTTGCATTGGCTAACAAACAGTTGTCACTTTCACTTGGCTGGGGGTGACACCTGTCTGGTTCACCATTGTCTAGAACACACGAGGCCATCAGTGAGTGAGTGAGTGAGTGAGTGAGTGAGTGAGTGAATGGGTGGGTAGGTGGGTGGGTGTTGTCTAGAATGGAAAGCCGTGTAGGCTTGAAATAGGACGCTGAAAACTCCACTTGTCTGAAAATTTGTTTCCTTGTGTTGTTGTCAGGTGCTGCTAAGTCATGTGCTTCCTATTCTTTGATTTCCTGATCTGCGCTCCCTTCCGCAGCACACCGACTGCAAGTGACTTCCAGTCCGTCTTCGTGACGCCTTTTGTGCCAGTGGAGTGAGCCTCAAATGAGTAGTAGGTGAAGCAAGTTCCGCAGTGCGCCCACAGCCCCTTTCCCACGAGCTCTCTGTGCAGGTCTGAAACAGATGGGAGAGTGTGGGGCTCATTCTGCACAGATGGAGAGGGGCATGCTGTGAGATGCTGCACCGGGGAAGGTCAGCTAAAGGCTTGTTGTGAGTTACTCAGACACTGCAGCTTGCAAGAAGGTTCTGTCTCGGTCGGGAAGGAAGGAAAATGGAGAGGGGAAAACGCTGTGATCTAGAGAACCTGTTCCTTCCTCCTGGCTTCCCAGTGGACAGAAAAACAGCAACACTTCCAAATCCATAAACTCTGGACTCCTTTTGTTTGCAATTTCAGTGTGGGATCAGATCCCCATTTTTCCTCTAGCTGGTGGAACTGTGATCAGAAAGGCAAGGCAAAGAATCCTCAGATCGCCTCAAGGACTGGAGGTGCTGGGGAGAGAATCTTCTTGGTCCTTTTGGCACTGACAGGAACCGTTGGGAGCTATGTTGAGTCTGCTCCAGCAGTGAGGCCAGCAGAAAACTTGTGGGCAGCAAGGGTGGGCATCAAGGCCAGCACAGGCTCCCATTGGGGCTCAGGTTGCTCTCTTGAAGACAGCCCACATGAAGCCCTCTGTGGCACTTCATTTGCCTGCACACTTACAGTCCCCAGAGCTCAGGGTACTGCTCCTTTACTAATTGTTCATCGCATGCGTTTAGTAAACTGTTAGAATCTGCAAGGAATAGCATTAAGAGATCTCCCATTTTGGTTGTGAAGCTGTGGCTCTTTTACCACCTACCTTTTAGTCTGGCTAGGTAGGGAAGACGCTGACAGATTGAGTGGCTTGGTTTCTCTGTGTTGTGAAGGCAGAGAGAGGGCCAGGAGGAGGATGTGTGGGTTGATGTTCAGAGCAGAGACAGCCTGGCCACTGGTAAGGTGGCTGTGTGCACCTGTTGGTACATATGTGTCACTGTTCAGAGCTTTACCTCTGGGATGCTACGTGATTGCTGCTAGAGGGCAAAGGTGAGAACTTGTACATGATGACATAGGAAAAGTAATTGGAGCTCCAGATGGCATTCTTACTTCACCAGAATTTGCAGTCTAGAGCATTGTGGCCAGCACTCTGGAAGGCTGAGGCAGGAATAACCCAAGGGGCCCCAAGCCCAGGCAATTTAGCACCTTAGCAAGACTGTCTCAAAATAAAAGCAGAAATTAGCTTGGTTGCTGCAAAGCCTCTAGGTTCAACTCCTGGTATCACAACCAAAGAACAAAAAGAAAATCTGGCAGTCAGACAGGAATTGAATTCTACAGTGTTGCACTTCTCTGTGTTTCAGTTGCCTCCACCCTGCCCTCCTGGCATGGTGCCATGACCCGTCCCTCTACTCCTGCATGCTGGCCATGCTCAGTGCTGGCCATAATCATTGCTACTTGGAGGCTCCGGTACGCTGTCCTGTGTTTGGGGTGACACTGAGGTTTGGAAGGCAGTGTGGCTGTGACGGCTCCGGTTCCCTCTGCAGTGTTGTGTCTGTTCTACTGCAAACACAGCAGAGGGAAGTGTGCAGTGGGGTGGCTCAGGCCACAGCGAGGGGCCTGCTCCACTGGCCCAGGTCGTGCTGCCCTCCGCCACTGCCCTGCACCCATGCAGCTGGCCAGCTACTCCCCAGTCAACTGTCACACAAGTGAGGTGGCCTGGAGGAGCACAGGGCAGGTTGCAGAGGATCAGCAGCATCCCTGCATGGCTCACAGATGCTGGCTGGTGTGAGGTGATAGAAACAGCCACGGAGGCTGTGGCCACGTGAGCACTGGGCCTCCAGCATGTTCTCTAAGCCTTACGTTTCTGTGGGAGAGTTGGAATATCCAGTGCTTGGAGACAGTGCGTGGATGGTGCAGCCTCAGCAGCGCAGAAACCAGAAGGCCAGCAGCCCCTGGAATAGTCGCTGACAGAACTAGACCCTGTTCTTTGTCTAGCAGTTGCCCCGTTGCTCTGGTTCTGCAAGAATTTGGTGAGATTGTAGGATTCGGTAAGGTTGCACTGACTATAACGCTTCTTAGTTGCTCTGTGTCTTTACCTTTACGTATCCTTCTCTAGTGATCATTTCCAGCAGGGTGATGTGTCTCGGCATGAGTGCTGAAGTTTACCCACATGGGCATTTGGTGACCCTTGCTTGGCTGGTAATGATTTAAAGAGTTATGGGAAGAGTAGGAAGATAGTGAAGCTCCTTCTGTAAGATGCTTGTTAGAAAACAATGAAATTTTAGGTGAAATATAAAAAATTTAAAAAGCTGGGTGTGATAGTGAATACCTGTAATTCCAAGGGTGGTCATGAGTTTGAGCCCAGCCTGGGCCGTGCAGTGACTTAGTGAGACCCTGTCCCAAAGTGTAAAAGGTGGGATGTGGGCTCAGAGTGAAGGCCCTGGGCTCAATCCCCGGTGCCATAAAGAAATACATAAATAAATAACCCTCTTGCTCCCTTCTAGAGCATCTGAGGAAAAATAGCAAAACCAAAAGACTTTGGCATCTCTGAATATTTGAACAGACAACAGGAAGAACTGCGGGGTACTCTGTCAGCTAAATTACCCTCAGAACACTGTGCTCCAACGAAGGAATGCCAGTGGGACGAGAGAGGGTAATCCAAGATGCATCAGGAGACCCGGAGGCTGGTGTGTTTGAAACTTAGATTCTACTATAATGACTAAATTGTAGAGAAGCAGAAGTAATGTGTGTGTGCTTTTTTAACTTGACCCAGTGTTTTCTTGGTTCTGTTGTCTAGGGGTGAACAAACTCCTTTTGTTTTTTGTTTGTTTTTAAACACTGTTAGATTTTATAAAAGAGAAAAAAGCCAACTATATTAGAACAATGTAGTTGCTCAAAATAAAAATGTCAGAGGCATATGAAAGTATAAAATGATATGCTGTGTTTTTTCCACATTATATATTTAACTTCGTGGGTCTTTTCCATCTCTAAGCTTTGGATTTTATTATAAACAGAAGTGAAGTAAATGCACTGATCATTGCTAAATGAATAGTAAATGGAGCCTCAGTATTTAGAGAATATAGGTCCATTCCTATTAACTTGCCTTTGACTTTAATTTATGCTGGGTTGTTACATATGACTGGACAAAAAGGGAGTGCTTTGGGCCTTTGTTTCTCCAGGTCTTGCGGTGCTGCCCATGGTCCCTTTACCTGTGTTAGACTCGCCCTGGAAACATTCCTCCTGGTACTCTTGTGGAAGGCTTCACATGTGCGCACACTGATGTCTTCAGTAATGGACTGCATGGACCAAGGATTCAGGATCAGATGGTGCTCGTGCATACCATGTTCCTTCCCAGCTCTGTCCTGTGACCAGCAGACTTGGTGAACAGTGCAGCAGTAAGCTGATAAAAGTGACTTCTGTAGCGAAGTTTAATGCCCTTAACTTTCCCTGAGAGCAGGATTAAAATTGTACTCTATAGTTTTAATGGATATCATTATTATAGGTGATAATGAGTCTAGTGTGTGTGTGTGCACACCCCCAGACACACACACACACACACACACACACACACACACACACACACACACTCTGGTACCAGACAAGCCTAGTTTTCTTGTATCAAAGAAGTGGGTGTTATGCAATCAACACAGCACTGTTGTGTAATAATTAAAGAATTTTTAAACTGAAGATTAAATTGGAATGTTGTTATAAACATAAGGGGAATGGCCAACATTTTTCTTTGCATCAAAAGAAAACGTTTCTAAAAATAGGCACCCTTTCTGTGACGACCCTTTAAAATAGCTTTAACTGCTTATGCACAAACGAGCCCGGGTCTGCAGGGCTTTGCTGTGAGTGGCTGCTCTTTGATCTGGTGGCCTTTAATCGAGTGGTGAGAAAAAAGTACCCACATGGCCTGTCTGCACGACACTGCCTCTGCCAGCGAGCATGGTGTGACAGAAACATGCTGCTGTCCGAAAGCCTTCCTTGGGGAGTAGATTTAAGGAAATAGTGGCTGCAGCCATTTCCCATTTCTAAACTTTATTTTACCAAATTAAAGCAAACATAGACCTTGCTAAAGTTACCTAATTAAAAAGTTACACTGGTGAAAAGAAAATGTGATTTTGTTGTCTTCTGTGTTTTAGTTTTCCAAGACATCAGAATCAAGAAAAGAAGGGCCAGGGAGATAGCTCAGTAGAATAAGTGTTTGTCTGACAAGCATAAGGGCCTGAATTCAATCCCCAGTTCCGAAAAAAAAAAACCCAAAAAAAATAATCAAGAAAAGAAAGGCTTGGGAATGTTACCTCATTGTAAGTGCAGTTATTGATGTTAGCGTTCGATCTCTTTGCAGTGCAAAATTGGTTTAGCATAACCTCAGTGTCCCAGCTTTCCTTAGAGTGTGTTTATTTTAAGCACTACAAAGCCCAGAGAATTATTCTACTGGTTTATTCTGCTTTCCACCCGTGCCAGCCTATGTGTCTTGTCATGGCTGTCCTGTACTGTATACCGGCCTCGCACTTGGGTCTCCTCTTCCTGCTTTTCAGCTCCCCTGAGCAATCAGAAGCACTCTTCTCACTCTCCCTCAGTAGTAGCCCAGTGATCAAGGACCAGCCCGACACCCTTGGCGTCATGTGCCATGCAGCGTTGGGAAAGTTACTTGAAGCAGTTCATGTGAAAATGTTGAAAATAAATTCTAGATTTACACCTGGCATGAAGAAAAAGACAATCAGTCGGGCATGTTGGTGCAAGCTTATAACTCCAGCATTTAAGTGGCAGCCTGTGCTACATAGCGAGTTCAAGGACAGCCTGAACTGCGTAGCAAGACCCTGTCTAAAAAAACAAAAACACATAAAAGTAAAGATTTCCTTTAGAACAACAAAGTAAATGTATTTGTATAAGGTGCCTGTTGACACAATATCTTGATTTCTTTCAAGTAGACTTCCAGATATAAATATAAGACAAAACACCAGCAGAAACAAGCAAAGAAATAGCAGTAGATAAAACATCTCAGCTGCAAAGACTGATGACACGTGATGTAGAGCTGCACACTGCTGAGTCAGCTTGCAGGTTAGAGAAAGGCAGCCTTTCCTTCCAGCTGGCCCAGGGCGTGAAGCTGGGAAGTGTGGGAGAAAGTGGAAACCAGCTCCTACCCTTGCAGCACCCCGGTCAGGGGGCTTTCTGTGTTCTCCTTGAAGTCTTTGCACCAAGCTCTACCTCCAGCCCTACGTGTACATTTTATTTTGAGAAACGATCTCCTTGAGTTGCCCAGTTTCCTGGCTGGGTTTGAACTCAGCACCTCCCTTGCCTTTAGCCTTCCATTGCTGGGATTGCAGCATCTGGCATCCTGCCAGCTAACGTTTAAATTTTGTGTTGATTTTATATTCATTTTAGTTTCATAAGTGTTGAGGAGCTATTGGTGTTCATTGACAGAATAAGCCTCTCTGAAGAGAGTACAGCTGACTGAAACAAACAATGTATTATTTAACATTCCTAAAACTAACAGAACCTTAGGTATTTGGTCTAACTCATGTCAGGAGAACCACCCTGACATAAGGTAGATCAGAGTATCCATGCAACCAGTGCAGAGAGCAAGGTCTGGGCAAATTCTCCAGGCAGCTAGGCAGACTGCGGCAGCAGAGGTGGGGTGGTCCAAGCTAAGGGCCCAGAGCTGGAGGAGCACCACGTCCTGCTTCTTGGGCGAAAGGGAGGTGGAAGATGAACAGAGGGGCTGGGCCACGAACTTGGACTAGGAGTGCAGCAGGCGCTCCCTGCCCCAGACTCTGGGATGCCCCGATCTCCATGCTGCCCCAAGCACTGCAAAGCCACCCTGCCCCTTGCTGTGTAGCCCCACCCACACCAGGTGTCCTCCCCGGGACTGACTCCCACTGAGCTGGTCAGGAGAGCTCACAGGAGGTCTGAGGAGGACTGGGAGGCCTGGGTCTGTCCCCAGGACTCAGGACCCTCAGGGGAGCCTGGCTGTAACTGGCAGCCTCAGTTCTAGTCCCTCTTGAAGGCCAAGAACACCGAGCATGGACCTCGTAACCAAGCGTAGACCTTATGAGCAAATCCCATCTGGAGCTTCTCACTAAAGGAAAGATGGAAAGTAATTGAGCAGCCTTAAAAGCTCATAAAGGAAGGAACAGATCCATGTGAATTAAGCAGAAGCTTTATGATCCTTGTGCGGTATGCACCCGGGCTTCCTTGAAGGAGGTGCAGGCTAAGGGGCTCGGCTGTGCAGGAGGCAGCCACCCCCCCGCCTGCACCCCAAGCCCCTCAGTCTCCCTCCAGGTGCCCTGGAGCTGGCCATCTCTTCAGCAGGCTCCTCAGCTGGGCCACTCTGCCACCACCACCTGTCCCCACCCTGGAGTTTTCAGTGAGTAGACAGATGGCTCGGGAGCTGGAGGGCTGCTCCCTGCCAGATGAGTCTCCTGCCAGTCATTCTTCCTCGTCCTAGGCCGCTGGTGGGCTTTCCCAGTACTGGGGTCCCTGGCTGTTGGCCTTGGGGTTATTCATCACCCCCTCACCTCGTCCAGGGTAAAGTGACTTGGAGGTAAAGGTGAAGAAACCCTATGGCAAGTGGGACAGAAGGGAGAGCAGCCTGGGAGGCCCTAGGAGCTCGGGCCATCGTCCTGCATCTTGGCTGTGTCCTGCCTTCTTCCCAGATGACCAGGTGCGCTGTGCTGGGAATGTTGAAGGTCTGCCTTCAAGCACTTCTCAGGTGCTCAGCTGCTGCGCTTCCTGTCTGTCCACGCCGTGCTCCAGATCCCAGAGCCTGCTCATCCTGCCTCCCTGAGACTCCACACACGGTGGCAGGTGTCGCCCCATGGCCTGGCAGCCACCATCCTGTGCTCTGCTTTCGTGAGGTAACCACTGTCAGCTACACATTTACAGAGATCACGTAGGTAATTTAGTTATTAATTGTTCAAATTTCCTTTTTCTTAGTTATTTTCTCTTTCATATGATTAAGATTATAGCAGCACCTTAATTTTTCTATATAAATCTCATTTCTATGCATTTCTTATATATTTTAATAATTTCTACATTTTACATTTAGATGTTGTAGAATTTGGTACATAGACTTTTATAGCCATTATTAGATTTTAATTGGTTTTTATAACATTATGTCCTGCACACATACTTTTCCATTTATAAATTATTATTATTTCTTTTTTCTATTTTTTTTTGCAGTACCAGGGTTCAAACTCAGGACCTTGCACTTGTTAGGCAGGTGCTTATTCTGCTGAGCTCTCTCTCTAGCCCCAGTCGACTTTCTCTTTTGTTATTGTTTTGATGTTTGTTTTTTGTTTCCCTAATACATTTCAAATCATTTCTTGATTTTAAAGTATTTTATCATTTAGCTATTCTTTTTTGTGAACAATGTCTTGTTCAAAAAAGAAATTTAAGAGTATTTTTAAATTGAATAGTTGCTCTAGTATTTGTTTATGTATTGTATATTTGCATGTATATGCAATTATTGTGGTATTTGTATATGTATTGTTGTATATATATTGTATAATTGTATTGTTTTAGCTATTGTTTTATAGTATAGCTGTGTGTATATTGTGATTACTGAATATGTAATTTTATTAGGTGGTTTTGACTTTTAACAGTTTTCCTTATCGAAACTCTTCTCATACCTATAGCAAATGATGTTGGTGTACTAAAATTTTACCATAAATTTTTTATTATCGGGCATTGTGTTGCCATTTTGTTATATTTGTTTCAGGAAATTCAATAAATTTTTTTTTTTAGATTTTGATTTAGGATATATTCTGAGAAGTGGAATTTATGGGGCCAAGTGTATAAAGATTTTAAGGTTTCTGATATGCGGTGCCACCTTTGCTCACTTTAGTCCTCTTCCATCAGTGACAGGGCTAACGGTGACTGTAAGTCCCAAGGTGCTGTCACCTCAGGGTGTACATTTGCACAGCTCAGCCTTGAGGACCACGCCCATCTCTAGGTGAGCCGCTCCAGGGCAGCAGTGCAGGCGACTTGCTGTTTTCACTGGGGGAAATCTTATCATCTAGTGATTGTGCCTATTGGCCTGGGCAGCAGAACTTTAAGTCTCGGTATGTGTGTCTCTACGCCGGGCACTTGATCACCCCACCGGCAGCAACGAAGGGTTTCTGAGTACCCATTGTGTTCCAGGCACTGTGTGGTTGCCAGAAAGCAGTGAGGGTGGAAACAGACACCCTTCTGGGGCTTCTGCTGGTAAAGTCTAGCATAAGGAAATGTCTGCGTTCAGGTCGATATTTTATACCTAGTTATTCACATGATGGGTATATAGGTACAACCATACAATAATTACACGCCCTGAAAACAGAAGACATTAGTTCCTTCTTGTTTCCAACTGCTGCATGTTCAGCAGGGCTCACTAGTGCCTGCTGGGATGAGCGTTCGCTTAGAGGCTGACCGTTAGGAAGGGTGACCTCTGGTTTATCCTGGGAGCTAGAATACGTGGTTGCCCTAGCCTTAAAGTAGCTTCGTGGTGGCATTTTTACTGGCTGGGCAGAGATACTCTGGGGGTATTTAAAAGAGAGTCAGAGGGCAGAAAAATTAATTTCAGAGGAATTCAAACTAAACTTCTGTTTGTGGAAATTTTCATTAAGTTTAATAAATATTTTTAGAGCTCTTGTAGCCCACCGTATTACTTTATTAAGTTAAATGTGGATGAGTATAGGCAAAGCTTAAAATCTAAACTAAGTGTTTAGAGCACAGCGTAATGGTAGCTTTACTTTAAGCATTATGGAAACAACAGAAGTTGGGCCCAGACTTACAGGCTAATGCAGTCATTAATTTTGGAAGCTCCAAAAAGAAAAAAAGATGGGTATTGGGTATTTTCCAACTTATTTTTCTTGGCTTTTAATATACTGAGGTCAATTTAATAGCTTAGATATTTTAATCATTTCTTGATCTCCGCTTTGTTTTTCCTGAGTCAGCGTGAGTATGTGACTCAGTCATCAATACTAAAAGACAGCTGGAAAATATTGGATCACTTCTCCTAAAATTATTATCTTATGAGCCATAGTAACTTCATTTGCTTGAGAAATCAATAACTAAGATATTTACTGTGTTACTCTGAGAAATGTCTGCAACTATTTAAAATGTAGTCAGGAATGTAGAAGGGTATGTTGGAGAAGATGAAAACCACAATTTACTCCTTTGAAGCAGCTTTAAGTTTCTCAGTTGGCCAAAGTTTGTTTGAATAACTATAATTTTTAATCATCAGATTGAAAAGATACATTTAATTAATAAATATGCATTGTAATTCAGATAACAGGGCTGGGGAGATAGCTCAGTGGCATAAGTGCCTACCTGGCAAGGGCAAGGTCCAAAGTTCAATCCCCAGTACCAATAAATAAATAAATACAGTAATTCAGATAATAGACAATGTGATGGGTAAGGCTGATCATCCCCACGTGATTGGCTTGGAAGCCACCAGCGACTGGCGGAGCATGTATCTGGGCATGCCTGGTGATCACCAAGGTGGGACTTGGGATGCTGGGCCTGGGGCCTGGCCCCTTCCTCTGTGGCGCTGTGCCCTGCACTGAGCTCTGCCCTGCCGCGCCTTTCCACTCTGATGCTCCTACCTCTGTGCCAGCTGGCCATGGGCTGCATCCTCATCCAACATGAGCCAGAGGAAACCTCTCCCTTCAGCTGTGGGTGCTGGGCGTTGTATCCAGCATGGATGCTGACAGAATTGGGCAGGGAATGTCAGATAGCACAACAGTCAGTCTTTTGGGAGAACTGCCTATGAGGGAAGAAAAATGGTAGTCTTCTGGGCTGGGATACAGTGGTGCAAAGCAGATGCAGAGAAACGAGTCCCCAGCAGCAGAGCAGACACTCCATGGCCAGCAGGGTGGCAGTGCGGTGGGTTACGTGCATCAGAAAGCAGCTGAGTATGCCTGCCCAGCAGTGTGAGAGTCTTACACCTGTGGCCCGAAACAGAAAGTCACACAGGAGAAGCTCGCTATCCCATTTACCTAAAGTTTAAAGACAGGCAAAACTAAGTTAAATTATTAAGGGATTACACAAATTTTATAAATGCTAAAAATGAACTTTGCAAAAGTCTGGAAAGATAAGGATGAGGTCAAAGTGAAGTCCTGAGATATTAACTATACTCTACAATTGAAAAATGTGTGTGTTGTGAGTGTGTATCTGTGTGTGTGTGTGAGAGAGAGAGAGAGACAGACAGAGACAGAAAGGGAGGAAGGAAAGAGGAACTCTGTATTCTCAGCCCATCTTCTGAAAAGTAAAGTCATTTGGCACAGTGCATGGGTGTCCGGGAAGCCAGCAAGTCCAGGGTGGGGGCTGGGATACAGCATGTTGTGTAGCTGGAATTAAAGCAAATAAGGTGATATCCAATCTAGCTCTTTGTGGCTGACACTCACTACTGGGTGCTTTCCTTCCCCCTCCTGTGAGCTTAAAAATCTCACCTTCCTCATATACAGAGATAAATAATGGAAGTCACCAAGTACAGACAGGAGGTCACCACGGAGAGGATTGAATCCTTCGGGAAGAATGTTACCTCTGACACCTAGCAACCGGCTTGGGTATCAGGCGCAAGGCAAGAGCGAGGCGTTGATAGCCGAGCATTGTCTATCAATATTAAAGGCTTCCCTCTCACAATTGAAGCCCTTATTCCAGCTGACAAATGACACCCCAGCAGAGAGGACGGTGGAATTCATTCTGCTCTTGAGGGTCTGGTCTGAGGCGGGTCTGGTCAGTCCTCAGTGGGCAAATGGAAGAGATCGGGTGAGGATAGCCCTGAGGAATGTGGTGGTGCGAAGATCAGAACAGGACACAGGCTGGGACCCACACACTTATCTCCCGTGTCCTAAAGCTGCCCCAGACATTCCTCTGCACCTTGCTTTCTTTTTTAAGCCTGCTGCCAAGGAGTCAAGATGCAAGCTGAGCAGGTGGGAACTAGAACAAGAAAGCTGAATATCGTTTGAATGTTTCTAGAATTTACTGGGCGAGGGAAAGAGTCCTGAGCTCCGTATCTAAGAGCCAACAGCTAAGAGCTGGATATTTAGAGGTCTCTCCGCAATTTGGATTTGGTCAAAATCCTGTCTGTCTCTGTCTCTGTCTCTGTCTCTGTCTCTGTCTCTGTCTCTCTGTCTCTCTGTCTCTCTCTCTCTGTCTCTGTCTCTGTCTGTCTCTTTCTCTCTCTCTCTTTCTCTCTGTCTTTCTCTTTCTCTCTCTCTCTCTGTCCATCTCCCTCTCTCCCTCTCCCTCTCCCTCCTCTCCACACTGGCACAGAATCTTAGTACACCATAGCAGATGTCTTACTTTGTTATAATACTTTATTGTTATTGTATGTAAAGTATTAGCTATTTCCTATAACTCTCAAAAACCTTACAAACGTATTTTTAAAAAAGAAAAGGTTTTGCAAGGTTAAATAGCTTGAGCAAAAGTATGCATACAGAGTGCAGTAGGACACCAGCTCAGGTCCGTCTGAGCTCCAAGCGACAGCGCCAAAGGCAAGGGCTCCCCTGAAGAGGCCGTCCGGAGAGGACTGGCGGAGCTCAGGAAGGTGTGGCTGTGAGAGCCTAGGGGCAAGGCCCACTCCTTCCTTCCCAAGGGCAGTCCGAGCCTCTGAAAAAGCTGGAAGAAAACACAGTGAGCTCCAGTCTGGGAAGGAAGGCTAGTCCTTCACTTAGACTTGGTCATCTGTGAAATCCACTGTGGTCCCATTTTGCCTCTAAATTGTCACTGAACTGTGGGAACTCATCTCAGTGACTGGACAGCCATCAACCACAGCAAACCACAGGGTGCTGCAGTCCTGCATGAGGGCGCCTGACCAGCAGCAGCTGGGGGCTGGGAGGTGCCGAGAGACCAGGCCAGCCTGCATGTTAAAGTGTGCAAGCTTGGTTTCTTCCTTCTGTAAGGCAGAAATATGCAAAAGTGCTGCTGCTTTCTGCCTGAGCTCGCTTGTGTGTCTGCCACCCCAAGGCTTTTGTCCAAAGCTGCTCGAGGTCCTTTGCCAGGAAGCACTTCCTAGAGTGGCACCGCGGGTGGTTCTGTGTCTGCCCCAGGGACCAGGGCTGAGTGGGACCCCGGAAGAGGCCAGGAGGGAGCAAACCAGCAGAGCCTGGCCTCCGTGACAGCTGGCCAGGTGGAGAGTGGCGAGCAGGGAAAGTGGTGTGGAGACAGTGCTGCGGCCTGGAGTCCTGCCTCCAACTCCTGCAGCTGAGGGGACAGGGCTTTGTTCACTCCAAGTGTCTAAATGACAGCACTGCAACTCAGGTAGCCTCAGCGAGCACAGCGTAGGGACGCTGGCGTGGACCCTCAGCTTTCTGCCTTCTCACTTCCATGGTTGACAGGGTGTGTGCGCGTGCTGCCATGTGGGAGGCCTCAGGTGGTGTGGGCCTGGGAGTGCCGGGGCTGTGGGCAGGAGACGGCCCAGATAGCAGCATACAATTTAGGCCTCGTGTTCCAGGAACGGCCAGAAATCCAGCTTATCAGTAAAAGTTTCCTGATTAAAAAAGACCATTCTGACCTAAGCTTCTCTGGGCCAAGTGCAGCCCACAACCAGCCGAGTGGCTCACTCTGCACCTGAGGCCCTGGGCCACCCGTGCTCAGTCTGCTCCGCGCGGAGCTGGCCGCCTCTGCACACGCGGGGCCTCCTGGCCTTCTCTCTCCACCTGCGGTGCCACCTGTGGCTCCCACATGCTTGTCACCATACTTAAGGCTGCAATTCCTGCTGGACTGCTAGTCCATGTAGGAAACTAGCTCTGTATTAGAGTCTGATTCCATCACCAGGGTCCCTAGAATCAGACCTGGTGACCAGACTCTGTGTTTAAAAGGTCACTAGGTCACCAGTCGGGGCACACTGGGTGGGTGAAGGACAGAATCAGCCAGGAGCAGCATACTGGACAACTGTTTAGACATTCAACTGGGGCTTAGTCGTGTGTGTGTGTGTGTGTGTGTGTGTGTGTGTGTGTGTAATCCATGACTTAAGTGTGTTATTATTTGAGCATAAAATACTAGAAATAGGTATATACTTGGACTTTGTCACATTCTGTACTGTTTACTTTCATGTTCATGTAAATGCTACTATTTACACCCAATCAACAGAACTCAGTTAACTGTAACAATTAGTAACTAGTAGCAAAACTAAGCAGATAGTTTAGAGGAAGACTTCACAGTATTTTAATCGTTTCCCTTTAATATAGTATTTTGACCCTTATCTCTCCATTTGTTAAACAATTAACAAGTGACTTTTAGTGGATTTTAAGATCTGGACTACATAGCTATTACCTCCATCTAATAAAAATGAGCTGTTTCTTTCTGTCTCCTGGGCAGCAGGACCTCTTGTGACCCTCTCCTTTTCCGGGAAGGCTCCTCTGGCCTGCCTCCCACCTTCTGTTGTGCAGCGGGAAAAGTGAACACAGTGAATAAAAGCCTATTTGACTGGTCTCTTATCAGGGCCCGATGGCACCGGTGCCCGGTCTAGGCCAGTGCAGGGCCGCACAGCTAGGTGGAGAGCTCTTCGGCAGAAGACTTCGCTCTGGTCTCTTGGGTTTACTCTTGCAGCACAGGGCTTCCGGCACTCCGGAGCTCGCCTCTGCTGTTCAGCAACACTGGCACAGAACTGCCAGGCCCTTTGCATGGGGCGTCCGTGTCTGACCTGCCCATCATTTCAAATGCTCCTAAACACCGATGCCATCGTGAATTAAGGCAGTCATTCTCAAGGAAAATGACTTTCATGTGCAGAGGTAATGTTAACCTGAAAAACTGAAGGTGGAGTCCAAGTAAAGAAGTGAAGGGGAGCAACGAGAAAGTCTTGCCAAACTGGACTGCACTTTTCTGAGTTCTGAAGGAGACCTTTTCCCGCAAAATGAATCTCTTCAGGTGTCCGTATGAGCGCACGCTTGGTCCTGAGGGGCTGGCGCGACGTGCTCTCAGCTCACAGGACCTTTAAGCATCACCAGCATCAGGGACACAACCAGAGGCTCTCTGCTCTGCCGCTGTTGTTTCTCCCTTCTCACCCTGCACACATTTCCATTAGAGGAGGACGTCTTGCTGCACACTGAAAGCGCAATGTCACAGTGCGCTTTCCAAGCCCTCTTCTGGGGCTGGGCACGATGCCGTGTCTAAGGGTAGGCTGTGCTTCCCGTCTGAGGTCAGAAGTCCCGCCAGCGAGGGGGTTGACAAGTCACCCAGGTTCCCATGGAAGCCTCAGTACTGCACTGAGGCACATCATATACCTTTTTGCTTAAGAAAAATGAGTTGTAGGACATACTGCAGGTAGGGTTTTTCAGTTTTCTTTAATAGTAAGTTTGTAGACTGACTGGAATTTTCCCAAATTTTACATTTCCACCGTGCTGAGCATACAGATGAGAAGATTCTGAACAAGGTACAGAGCCTTGGTACTGTTTATGGTTTTGTTGGAACATTTTCATTTTTCAAATCAAAGTTCCATGGAGGATGCTCTTCTGTGGCTGGGATGTAACGTTCACGGGTGAACTCTGACAGAACCAGCAGGACTCGGCCGACTCTCCCGCGGTCACTGCCCCCACCCCCAGGCACACTTGCGTGCACAGCGCCCCTTTGCCTGGAGGCGCGGCAGCGGGAACCTCCCAAGCTGTGCGTGGAGCCGGAGGAACCCCGGGAGCTGTGCGACGACCTGCGTCCGAGCACTGCAGACTCGCGCGCTAGCCACTGGTTCCGCTGCGTGCTCTGGTCTTCGGGAGATGGAACAACTAGGATGGCCTGAGAAGTACTTCCCGCTTCGGCTGAGGTTTGGAAAACGCAGTCTCCCTCCGCGCCCTCCGCGCGTCCCTCCCTCCTCTCTCTGGCTCTCCTCTGATTTTACTCTGCATATTTCATCAGTACTATCTCAATACCGCCCTTGGCTCTTGTCGCTCATCTCCCTGGACCATTCAGACGTGTGCTCGCATATATCTTTAACACTTAGTCTTACGTTTTGGTGAGGTCTGGATGATGCCAGAAATGGTATTGGAGTCATTGTTATCTACCTTATCTGGGCCCTTAGAAAATGATCACCATGTCCACAGCGCTGAAACCCGAACTTGCATTATGTGGCAGCAAGGCAGCCCGGCTAACGCTAGTGGAGGCGAGAAGCCGTCGCTCATGTTCGCAGCTCAGCACCGCGATGGGCAGAGCGCCGAGTGCAGGCTTCCTTCCGAGAGAGCTTGCGGTCAGGGTGGCAGAGCAGCAGGGCAGCCACGGCTGAGCCGTGTCCACTGTGGCCTCTGCAGACCTCTGCTTCCAGGCCCTGGCCTGGCCTGCGGTGGGGCTGTGACTTACCGCGCTCAGTTCTCGTCAGAAGCGTCCCTGGGACTTCAGGGCCACAGCTCCCAGACTGTTTTCCCGTGCCCTGCTGCTGCCGTGAACAACTCTGCTGTCCTCTGGGCTCTCTGCGGGGGCGGCATGCCAAGCCAGGGCAGCCCCCACTGCCTCTCTGACCTGTGCTGGTGTCGGGGATCCATCCATCTTCTAGGGCAGCTCCTGCTCCTCCTGACTCTGCCGTCCTCCTCACAACTCGGTGGGCAGTGTCAGGTGCCTCCAGTCTGCCCTCACCAGGGCCGCATCCCTCCCAGATCCCCACGTTCATGACCAAGCTGCAGGCCAGGCCTTTTGGGGAGTACGGCACCTTGGTTACACAGCTCTTGCCTTCGTGGGCTTCACTTACTGGCTTTCTTCTCTAAAGCCCTCTAAAGGTCTGTTGCAAGGACAGGATGATATCTCCGACTCTCCTGTCCCTTGGAAGCAGATGGAGGCTGTCAGGTTTTAGATGAGTGTGACTACGTGGCCAGTAGGAGACCCCATCACCCAGACTCTGACTCCAGGCACCCTGAGCCTGCTACGTGCATTAGGACAATTCGCTACCTTCAGGGAGAAAACACATTGCACAGAAGGCAGCATTTGGGAGACTTCCAGAAGCGTGGGGTAGGGGCAAGTTCTGAGGGTTGGGAGAAGTGAAGACATCAAGCTGTTAGGGGTCAGAGGACTCAGTGGACAGGAGGAAGGACCCCGAGCCCTTGCCACATGGTGAGGTTCCACACATGAGCCACCGTGAGCCATGGCATTGAGACCCTGTGGACCCAACCCAGTGGGCAGAGGGAAGCCAGCTTGCACTGAGCTCAGTTGCTTGACAAGGGAAGGCCCAGGGTCCCATTCCTGCAGGATGCCCTTCCTGAGTGCCTCCACTAAGGATGGAGAGGCACCCACCAGCACCCTCCATGCCCAGTGCTTCATAGTCTGCTTCTTGGGCCCTGGAAACCAGGCCCAGAGCTGCGGCTCACAGCCAGAGCTTCTGCCTGTGCCCACCTGCAGCTGCTCCTGGGGTCAGTTCTACCTTCTGGGAAACTCCTCACACACTGCATGAGCACTGGGTAGCTGGGTTGTGAGGGATCCCCGACTTATAGGAGAGGCCAGCGAGGGGGATAAAGCTCCTCCTGCTGCTGCTCCACTTCCCCAGGGATGAGCACATGGCTTTGTCTCCTCCCCCAGGGTCTGTGACCCTAATCCACAAAGCCCCATGCTGGGCACACTTTGGTGCCTTACAGCAGCCCCCATTCCAACGGCTCAGATCACCCCGGGATGTGCAGCTCACTGTCCAGCCTGCTCTGCACCCTGCACCAGGCCAGCTGGTACTCAGGGGTGGGTGCGGGATGCTGGAGATGCCCTGATCCCCCCCCCCCAACACACACACATGCCGGGCCCAGGGCCTCCTCTCTTCTCACACCACTGGGTCAGTTCTTAGGCTCGTGCCTTATTGGAGGATGAAGTCACTGACCAAAATAAACTAGAATTTGGGGCCACCGAGAGCCTTCCCAGAGCAGCTGCCCATGGTAGAATTTAGACATCCCTCTTCATCCAAAACAGGGAAAGAAAGTTTCCATTTGTTGGGACACAGGAGGTAAAACAGCAGCTCTGGGATGCCCGGCTTGTGTCGGGTTGCATCTCCAGTGCCCCCTGGCTCCACGCTGCAGACATGGGTCATCATTCTCATGTACGAAGGGGAAACTGGCCGCACAGGTGAAGCCACACTGCCGGAGGAGCCAGCACAGGGCTGAGGTGAGCGCCCCCAGCCGGATGCAGGCTCAGGCCCTCTTTCCAGTCTACCTCTGGAGAACATTTTCCACATACTCCTGGTGTCCAGGAGGCTCTAAGCTGTCTCCTCCTCCTTCTCCTCACTTAGCTGTCTTGGACCCACTGCAGTCTCCTCCTCTTTCCCTGTCATGTCTCGGGAGAATCTCTCCAATTGCTCCTTTTGGCGACAGCGTCTTCCCTTTCCTTCCTGGCCTCCAGCGGTGTGCCGTTTCCTCTTTTTCCTCAGAACCTGAACTCCACACACAACAGCTGCACACAGGCTTACGTTAGCCTTGTCTTGCCCAAGACCTGCTCGTGAGGCTCAGCCATGACTGAGAGGAAGATGCCTTTGTGGCCAGAAGGGTCCGAGGTGAGGGGCTCCACCTGCCTTCTGTCTCTTTTTCCCTGATGAGGGCCCTCTGTCAGGCCCCTCCTCCTCCTCTGTGCAGAGTTGTAGTTCTGATGAACCCCTCCCATCCTGAGCAAGGACCTCCTTGAGTTGATTGATTGACTGATTGATTGGTTGACTGAGACAGGCTCTTACTGTAGCATAGGCTGCTAGAACTCAGCATCCTGCCTCAACCTCCAAAGTGTGAGATGACAGGCAGCACCCTTGATTCTTTTTAAAGTAATTGCCACCCTAGTCATCCTAATCACCCTTATCTCAAACCACGTGAAATTATATTTTGAGCATGAACTTGTTTTTCCTCTCTGTGTTTTTCCCTTTCTCTTGCCAGTGAGATGGAGTTCCATGGTAGCAGGGATCTTTTGGTTCATTCCTGCATGCCTGAGCCTAAAGCAGCGCTTGGCCACATGTTGGACAAGCACAGAGATTCTTTCACAAACATCTCAGTGATCCTTAGTGGAAGCACAGCAAAGTGTTCCACTAGTCTCTGAATTAGTTCTTCCTTAAAAAAAAAAAAAAATTGGGCCGGGGAGATGGCTCAGTGGAATAAGCGCTTCCTTGGCAAGCACAAGGGCCTGAGTTCAATCCCCAGTTCTGCAAAAAATAAATGAATAATAAAAAAAAATTGTACTTTTAAATTATATCCTCACTATGGTGTGCTGACTTAGGTTACTTAAATAATTCGATACAATACTATAGTATGTGTGTTCTGTTTTTATCTCCTTGACCAGCTCCCGAGTAGCAGCACCATAATGTGCACTAATCGCTTGGTATTTCCTACAGCAACATAGTCCATTTACACAGCTAGTAGAAATCAATAAATGCTTGGCTTTTCAACAATTAAATTAATGTGTTGAACTCCACACGCGAACCCCCCACTCGATAACTGCACACAGGCTTTATACAATGCATTATACAATGTTTGAGCTGTTTTCCAACAGCAGTCTGACATGAGAATTCTCCAGTTGTGCCAGTGAGGACGCTGGTTGAGAAAAGGGGAGTGAATTGCATACGAGTTCACCTAGGAGAAGGATATGTGTCTTAGGCCTGAGGTCCCGCACACAGACGCTCTTTCCACCAGAGACTGTAGCTTAGCAGGAAGGGCTGCACTGGCTAATGGCTCAGAAAGAGAGCACAGTGACTCCAAACTGAGGCTGTGCACCAGCTGCAGAAGCCCAGTCAGTGCACAGTGCTGTGCTGGCAACGCCTTTGTGCCAGGAGCAGAGCAGAGAGAGGACTACGGAGCATGCACGATGGGTGCCTCAGGCATCGCCACACCAGGGACAGAGGGTCTTGTACAGTTGGAGTCACTGTCACCGTCGGTTCCACTCTGCTGTGCCAAAGACCGCTGTGCTGGTTGCCCTCCCAGGACCGTGGTTCCTGACCAGGCCTGGGGCCTGCACAAGTGTTGCTTTAGTTAGTACAGGGAGTGGCTCGGAGTCCAGGGAAAAGGTAAGTCGTCGCTCGCTGACCACGTCTCATCTGTGTAGCTACCCGAGGCAGCTGCACCTTTGGCTCCTCCAGAGCCTGGCACTGCTCCCGGTGCTGCAAAGCCAGACCCAAAGCGCCCGGCTGGCATGCCGGTGAGGAGGGCGCCTTCCACGGCAGGGCCTCCTTGGGGTTCATGCCTCCACTGCTGTGGTCAGGAAAGCTGGAGTTCCCGAGTGCTGATGCAGGTCACAGGTCAGCTGGGGCTTTAGGCAGCCCGAGAGCACTGTTGGGTCCTTGTCAGCAGATTCTGCCTAGCAGGGCTCCTGGAGTCTTCAGCGGGCACTACCAGTGGAGGGTGCAGCCTGCATCAGCCTCCCTCTGGAGTTTAACTCCGGCCCCTGAGCACCACGCAATCTCCAGGAGCACCCAGGACAGCAGCATAGGCTGTGGTGCTGATAGCGAGGGACCCCAGCCCAGAACAATCAGCAGTCAAGGCACTTACCTGCCACGGTTGATTCCAGTCTTTTTTTAAAAAAGGCCAATGGGTAATCCTAGCACTTGGGAGGCTGAAAACAGGAGAATCATTAGAAGTCTGATCTATGTAGTGCAACCTTGTAGACCTTGTAGACCCTGTCCTAAATACAGGAAATAAATAAATAAATAAATAAATAAAAATAAATAAATAAATAGGCTTCCGGGACGTCTAAGGCACATTCAGCTGTGGCTGAGCGGTGACTCAGTCTGTGCTGCTGAGCACCAGGTGTTGGCCATTCCCTGGCATGGAGGGTGAACTGTGTGCTGTGGGGCATAGAGACCAAGATGGGGTATTCTTGGGTCCTGGCACAGACATACACAGATCCTTTTCCTGAAGGGTCTCCTAGCATCACGCGGTGGGACCATGCGCGGACACCATGTGAGAGCCGCGTGTCCAGGCCTCAATCTCGGGGGCCTCCGGAGGGCATTTACCAAATGGAATTCTCTACCTACTGAAAACTGTGCTGGACTACAGGGAGAGATGTCTATTAAAATCGGTGTCTCCCGTGACAAGGGCATACCTCCACATACTGGCAAAGTCCAGAGCTGCAGCTTGAGGGGACCCCGGTCTCCTGCAGGGCTCTCCTGCGACTCATCTGTGCCCACATACTGCGAGAACAGCGTCTCCTCTCTGCAGCTTGGGTGCACTGGGCATGCTCCCGTTCTGACCTCTCTTCCGTTCCAAGCTCCATGTTTTCCAATTATGTGGTTGACCCAGGGTTTATTTAACCAGTCCGCTAATGACAGAGGTTCCGGCCCTGCGTCTCTGCAGGCTGTGCTGGGGAGGCCACTCTTGCCCTGCAGAGCGTGCGCAGGTTGCTCGCAGGAGGCCTCCCAGGGAGCTGAGCCACACAGTGGCCTTGGGAGCTGACGGCCCGGGAAGGCAGAGAGGAGCCCTTAGGAAGTCAGGAGCAGTGGTGAGCCCCGAGGTTGGGTGAGGTGGGGCAGAAGGACTGCAGGCCCTGCATGCTCCCTGTCTTTCCCCTCCCCTTAAGGTCAGAGAGCAGCGTGTTGACATCACCGCAGTGCTTGCGGGTCACTGTGTGTGCTCAGTGCTCTGAATGAAGGGCACCAGCACGAGTGGAGAGAAAACCGGTGCCTGCGGTGAAGGGCCCCGTGTTAGTGGCCAGGCCTGTCCAGTCCCCAAGGGCAGTGGGCAGCGCTGTATCTTCGCACCTGTAAGGCCGCCATTTATTGTTTCTTTTTCTATGTCCAGTAAAAACAAAGTTGTTATCCTTTTCATTAACTACCAAATCCTCATTAAGTCCCGTGACTTCCTTCATTCATTGTGTATTCATAATCTTAATTACTCCTACTTAAAAAGCTTAACCTACTTAAAGGAGAAATAACAGATTAATCCCAGTTTGACCACACGTGCGGGCCGCATCTGGCCCTGGCACAGGAGGGGCTGTGGAGAGTCCATTGCCGTGGCATCCAGGGTGCCCAGAGGGACCCGCTCCCCCAGGCCTGGGCCGCGCCCTTGGGCATCAGCCTGCCGCAGCAGAGCTCCCTGGGCCCTGCTTTAGAACTTGAGAGACAGAAAGCAGAGAGCTGCCTGCAGCTGTGCGGTGTGGCTTCGGTCTGGCCCCTGCCGCACACCCATGTGTATTCTGTCCTGAGTCAAGCAGAGGAAGCCCAGGGGCTCCAGCCTCTGCCCCCTCAGAGGGAGTGGACTCAGCACAGTGCCGAGGGATGGGTCCCATCCACCTGGAAGGGTCCCACAGCGCACTGGTTCCCGTATGGTTCTGTTGTTATCTGGGGGAAGAAAAACACAGCAGAGGTGAAACTGTTTCAGGTGGCTGGCTATGTTTGTTTGTAGTGGCGAACCTGGCTTATTCAGAATATTTCTTCCACTAGGGACAGTGACATTCACAGCCACTGAAAAGGCAGAGAAATTGGAGTGCTGACAGATGAGGAGGCGGCGTAACCAAGAGAGTACCAGAGTCGGATGTCCAGAATCTCCACCCATCCAGCTCCTGGGCCATGGGCAGGATGGACCCGGAGAGGATTGCTGCGGGACCCAGGACACTTCAGGGCCACCCCTGTTTGTGTGCACCCAGACCCACACAGGCTGCCCGGAAGTACTGAGAGACACTGCCTTGGAATCGGAGACCTCGGTTCTCAGACACATGCCTCCAGGGGGTACGTTAATGCAGCCCAGGAGCCAGAGTCTACAGGAGTGTTTGGAACTTGAGTCACTTCTTACTGTGAAGTCCAGCATGGGTGGGCCTCGGGCTCTGGGGAATAAGCACCCATTTCTCAGCTGCTCTGTGCTGCTGCTTACTCCGGGGCAGGTGCGCGACAGCTGTGCCTGTGACTTGTCCTAGGTCACTATCTCTGTGATGGGGAGCGCAGCATTGCCTGCCCCAACAGCCACCATCATCTTGTCTGCTGAGCTGGCTGTGGGGACCAGAGTGGTCTTCTCTTCCTACCTAGAAAGCCAGAGTGGAGCCCTGATCGCTGAGCGCAGCTGCGGAGGGTGAAGGAAGCTCCAGGCGAGGGTGGGTGGCACCTGTGCCTGTGGCCTCAGTCTTTCCATGCTGCCTCTGCGCCTCCTGCTGCCACTCTTTAGGCCATGTACTTGCCTATCTTGCCAAAAGCAGGCAGCAATATTCGTGCTTTAGAGCCTGGATGCCCCTATCCCCAGAAAAAAGTCACTGCCCAGGCAGCAACTGGGAGGTGCTGGTCTGCCCCTCGGCCCTCAGCTGCCTGGGCAGCTGGATGCACTGGCACTAGAGGGAAGGTTTGTGAAGGCTAAGCGAGCCCAGCAGGGAAACTGTTACTGGAACAGTAGAAGCCTGGCATGGCGATGCACACCCAAAGCCCCAGCATTCTGGAGGCTGAGCCAGGAGGATCACACACACAACCCAGCCCAGCGACTGCCTGACATACTGAGATCCTGTCTCAAAATAAAACATAGAAAGGGCTGGGAGTGCAGCTTTATGTGGAGACCCTGGGTTCAAGCCCCAGTGCGTTAAAGAAAAGCAAGAGGAAGAAACAGAGGAGTTGATGACAAGGGAGCCTCTGGGCAGGATGTGGGGTCGTCAAGCCTGAGTCCGGGAGGAGCCTGGTGCAGAGGTGCTGGGCCACAGCCACGGCAGGACCCTTACAGATTTCTCTGTCCTCTGTTCCTCCATGGTGGGGGACACCAGGGGGTGACCCATAGCAGGAGTGGCTTCACCACTTTATCCTCTTGTCCTGCTGTGCATCAGCTGTCAGCCAGGTGGCTGGGAGGACAAGCAGGAGCCAGAATTTGGAAATCACACTGAGGCCAAAGCCCAGCTCCAGAGCTGACCTTGCACAGGAGTGAGGGGGGTGGACGGAGGTGGTCCTGCTCCTCTTCCTGGCAGAGGACAGCTGTGCCCATCCACCTTTGATGGAGGAGGCGAGATCAGTGTAAGGTCAGTGACATCCTTCTGCCTTTTGGCCACAAATACTGCAGCTGAACACTTCTGCAATCCAGGGGATTTTCCCACCGAGCCCCTGGATGGATCCTTCCCATTCCCACTCATCTGCTGGAGGTACCATGCTGGCCTCCCCTGTCACAGCTCCCTGAATGCTGCCGATGCTCCTGCTTCTCCTGCATCTCCCTGGCTGCCGTGCGTGCTCTGACATCCCCTGGGCCCCTCCGGAGTAAGTGTGGCAAGCATTCCAGCCCCATCCCATGTCCTGTCATGACTCCTCCACAGTTTCCCTGCCACCTTCCAACCTGAGCAAGTGAGGAATCTTTAGAACTGCAGATGTCCTTGTAGACGTTTCTGCAGCAGGGCAGGATGCGACCCGTGGAGTGTCCTCCAGGGGCCGGCAGGCCAGTCGGTTACACAACAGGGACGCAGGGGGATCTGCTGCCAGTGGGTTCTGAGGGCAGTTCATTTTGGTTTCTGGTTTTGAAACTGCAGTGCAAAGTCAGCTTCTGACAGTCTAGGTTGTTGTTTGTTGATGTAAGAAGATCATAAACGCAAGCATTTTCCCCAGACCTCATCCCAGCACTTGTTTCAAAAGCAATACAGAGAGCAAAAGTTCCATTGGTGTCTTCTCCTTCTGGAGCCGTGACAGCTTTCCCAGTTGTTGTTCTGGAAAGATCTCTGGCTGCTGTATCCATGAGGAAACTCGAGTGGAGCAGAGAAGACGACCCTCTCAGCCGACGGGACACTGCCCACAGAAACACAGCTCAGAGTGCACAGCCTGGTGTAACATGCCCTCTGCGGCTGTGGAGGAGACCCTTCACCCCCAGTAGACACGCCACACACCACCAGAACACAAGACTCTGCCACTGCGGGCCTTACAAATCCCAAGACACCTCTGAGAGAAGATCTGGTTAGCTGTCTGAGAAATAGAGGAAGAGTTCTAATTTGTGGTGAGCATTCATTCTTTGGGGGCCGAAGACATGATTACCTGAGCAGCACTGTAAGCCCTTGTGTTCCAAAAACCTTGTTCTTCATTCTGAATATAGTTTTGAAGAATGTTACCTGACGGCATATGAATGTGGCCCTGGGTACAGTTGCTCCTGTCCTTCTGCCCCCACCTGAATGGCTGGTATTATCTCTGGTCTGTCTGTCTCTGTCTCTTTTCTCCATATCTCACAAGCTTTTGTCACTAAATTCAATCCCTAGAATCATTTGGTTGTTAAAAAGTTCAAATGAAAGAAGGGAAAAAGATATATTTAGGTATATATGCAGAATAGTTTGGATAATTGTATTGACTTCTGCTGGTCTTTTGAAAGGAGCAGTTAATGCTTAATTTTTTTTCTTTTTTTAACTGATTTTTTCCCTCTTTTAAATTTCTTACACATTCTTTATTATTGTTTTCTTTTGTTTTTCTTTAAACAAATCTTACACATTTATATCTGGTAATTTGAATAACTAATTTGAAGATAGCATCATGCAATAATATATCAACCATTATTGAATTCCTATGACTTTAATGAAATCTTGTATCATTCATTTTTTTCTTGTATCATTTCTAATGCTGTTTTTTTTCTATTACTATTTTGTATTCTTTAGAAAAAAGTCTGTAAAATTCAGTTATTCTGGATATATCTAGAATATGAATAACTGAGAGGTCAAAACTGAGGCAGCCGAACCCACGCAGAACTGGACCAGACGCACTGACACAAGTAAAAGCAGGTTTACTGGAACTCACATGGAGGGCTGTCTCATGGACCAAGACAGCACCAAACAGGGGTACAGGAGAATTTATAGCGTCTTTTAGGGAGGGTGGCTCTGGGCTGGAACAGCCCAGTCACGGTGAACATCATTTGTCTTCCTTATGGTTGATTTTGCTTAAGTCAGAGGAAAGTGAGCTGCCCGGGAAACTGTGAGTCTCGATCTATCAATAACAAATTTCATATTTGCTGTGCTTCAGGGCGATATCAAGGCATGAAGTAATGCAATGCAGAGAGAAGATTCTGCTGTCTCAGAAAGGCTCTCCGACTCAACCTACGCACCCTTACTTACTTGGTGGCTAAGCTAAGGAGAAGGGAGAAAGGGGGAAATGTGCTTTGTGAACCTCCATTCTGCACGGGGACTGGGGATGTGGGAATGACCGAAATGAATTCTGTCATTTCCCACGAGATGCACTCAGAGGCAGCAGCCCCTGTAAGGGCACCAGGAGGTGGCAGCTCTGCCCAGATTTGTTGGAGCAGTCGCCTCAGAGAGGGGAGGCACCAGCGGGGGCCTGCAGCCTCTGCGCCCACTCACATGTGGAAGTTCCCCTGTCCAAGTCTCAGAAGCCTCAGCACCAGCCCTGGTGCTCAGGAGGTGTGCACTTCACGTGGACATGCAGACGTGGGACATCCTCCGAGCGGGGACAGCAGCTCTGCCAGTCTCACTGAGAACTGCAGAGGTAAGCATGAGGCACAGCTGGACACCGTGACTCAGTGTCATTTTGGGCTGTAAATAAATCTGCAGTTTTAAATCACAGGACATCCATTGTCCTCTACCAGGGTTAAACATCTGCTCCTGTGGGTCACAGCCCCCTAGCGCTTCCAGCCGTGGCTGGACTTCATACCCACCAAAGCCACTGCCCTGCCCCAGCCCAGTGGCCGCTGTGCTTTCTGCTCCAGGCTTGTGTGGCCTCAGCTCCCCGCAGCAGGGAGTCACAGTGCAACTTGCTTGTTCTTCTGTGGCTGGCTTGCTGCGCTGGGGTCACAGCCTTGGCCTGTTGGCTGTGGCAGATGCTGTGATCGTCCTCCTCCCGAAGCCCACAGGTCTGCCGAGCTTCGCTCCTCTGCAGATGCACACTGAAGTTGCTTTTGCTCTTCGTTGTTTTGAGTGGAGGTGCAGCTGGTGTGGTTGTCAGGGGCCTCCGGCAGGTCCCGCGTTCAGCTTTTGGATGCCCTCTAGTTGCTTCTGAGTTGGTATGTGATGCCCTGCCCCCGAAGGAATGCTTTGTCTCCTACCCTGTGAGCCCCACAGACCCTGCTGCCCCAAGCCTTTCCTTGTGAGCTGGCTGCCTCCAGGGCTCTAGAGATGGTGCAGAGAGAAGAGCCACACCTCCCACATGCCCACTCACACCCACCTTGGAAGTATGTGTGGCTTTCACTGCTCCTGGCCTCAGCGCCTAGGCTGAGACTCACAGGGAGGCATGGAGCCTGGGGTCTGCCTGGGCTTTAGAATTGGTGACTGTGACCCTCACCCTGACCTCCCTTCTTGGTCTCCACCTGTTCAGGTGCAATAGGAAATGGCTCCTTGGACAGTGGCGTAATGAGGTGTGGTCCTCACCCTCGAATCCTGGGTCATGGGGCAGGACTCCTCTTGAAGATGTGGCAGGTCCCCGGCCCCTTCTATCTTGCTGTGGCAGGATTTCTCCTGCCGCAAGCTTCCACTGTGACGTCTGCCTTGCCACAGAGCCCAGAGCAACAGATTTAGCCCAGAGAGGCCTGGTACCTCTGAGGCTGTGAGCTCAGGGCGACACTTTCTCTTTTGATGCTGGCTCTCTCAAGGACTCGCTCTGGGATGCACATCCAGGGGTGCTGGTTTCTGCAGTGCTGGCAAAGGCTCTCAGAGGCAGTGGGGTTTGGGTGGGCCCAGAGTGAGTGTGAGGCTGAAATGGACCACAGAGCTTTACTGAGGGAGAGCAGGGTGCGGAGGCCCCTTCTGGGTGAACTGTAGCTGCGGTCTGCATGCCTGCTCTGCACACTCTGCCCTTGCAGGTCTCACATGCGCCTGGCCTGACTTTCCCACATGGTCTTTGGCCTCCCCACTGGGCAGGGCAGGCAGGTATCCTGTCCTGCAATTTATGTGTGAGGGTTGGAGTTTCGTGAGGCTCTGTCCTCTCAGTGGACACAGGGTAGTGACTGCCCGGCTGGCTGACTCCAAACCGAGCTCCGGTGGCAAAGTGAGGGGAGGCTGGCTGGAGGGGAAGCGAGGTCTGCTCAGAAACTGGGGTGCAGCTGCAGGCAAAGCTGTCTTCCTCAAGCCCCCACTGGTCATCTGGTGAGGCGGGCAGGTCAGGAAGGGGCTCCAAGGGCCTGCCTCCAGGAGGAGAAAGTTGTCCTGGGTTGGGAGAGCAGCTCTGGGCTAGAATTGGGTTTCCTGGTGTTGGTGGCCACAGTCCTTGTGCTCAGGCACTGGAGTTGCAGTGCAGGGGCCCTGTTCACCTGACATCGTTGAGTGGCATTGAGCACAGGCACCTGAGGCCTCCGCGCAGGCCGAGCTTCAGTGGACCTGGCAGCCAGAAGGCGCTTGCAGACAGACTGCCAGAATACCAGCTAGGGACAATCCTGTGGGTCAGATGTTCTCTCTGTCCTCACCCCTCCAGCCACAGGGTGGTAATCACGTTGCAGGAAACTTGAGCCAAGCTGCTGTGTTTGCCTGGAGACTCTGACGCTTACTGGAGGGGGCTGGGGCCCATGGCAGTGTCTCTTGTGCTCTCTGCTCCCCCTCTGTGTGAGGACTGGGCAGAACGTGAGGTTGGGGAGCCCTGCTCAGACCCCTGAAAGCCCGATGTGCACTTGTTAGGGCATCTGGGAGGGTGGGGCCTCAGCCCAGGTCCTGTGCTTCCCAACCTCTGCTTGTCATCTCCAGCTGCCCTGGACCGGGAAGCAGGAGCGAATTGCAGGTCTTATGTCTGGTCGGCTTTGTCCTGATGCTGGCGCCCCAGGAGCACATGGCTGGCCATCCCACCCACTGGGCCTCGCACCCCAAGCCTGGCGAGTCAGCTGCGTGCCATGGCCTCCCTCTAGGCTTCAGGAGCAAGGGCTTGAATGGGGCTCAGATCTGCTCCTGTCCTGGGGTCCATGCACCTGGGGACACTCGCTTTGCTGCAGTGGTCACATAGTTCAGCGCCTGTCATCCGCAGCTGCAGGACTGGCTTCTTTTCATAACCACAGGAAGGTGTGAGGAGGGTGTTGTCCTCGCCCCGGGTCAAAAGCCACTCCAGCAGGTGGATGAAGGAAGGCCTGGCTACCCGAGATTCCTGGGCTACAGCTGGGAAGGCTCCTACGTGACCAGAACAGTGTTGTAGGCAGCCAGGCTTGCTGGGTGTGGGTGACGATGAACCAAGCCACACTGGGCACCTGGGTCTGGTGAGCTACTACGAATGCAGCCCTCTGGGTGACTCTAGAGCGGCTCTGTTTACCCGCCTCACTGGCCGCAGTCCCGGGTCTACCTGCCTCCCGGGCCGCAGTCCCAGCTGCTCTGACTTCCCACTGGACTTTGCTTGTGTAGCTCCGCTTTCTCCTCACTTGAGGCCTTGGCACTTTGTGGTCCTTTCAGTTCTCTCTGGCAATGTCACCATCCCTTCCAGTCACACGGAACTGTTTTACAGTTGCTAACAGCACAGACAGTATGCCCAGGTTAGTCAGGATATATATGGTGTACTGTAGACCACGGCATATTTCTTTGTTTACATTAGTGATTTTGTCTTTTTAAACTATTTTTACTGGTGTATTGTAAAATGTGTAACGTCTACTTTTCTCATGGTGACTGCACCTGCACGCGGCTTCCCTCAGTTCCTGGTCTTTCCCACTCTCCCATCCTCCCTGGAGCCCCTCTTCTCTTCCTGCTTTACAAACGCATTTCCATTTTCCTTATCCCTTCCTTCGCTTCCCCTCTCCCCTTGGTTCTACTCCCCACTGTGCGCTTTCTTTCTGTTTCATAACATCTAGCATATATTCTGGTCCTTATTTACACTTTCAGTTTCTCACTTTAGAAAGCCAGGCAACATTTGCATGTGGGTGTCCAATTTACTTCCCTTAAGAGTATGGTCTCAAGGTGCGGCCATTGTTCAACATCACTGGTCATTCCAGAGATGCAAATTAAAGCAACACTGAGATTCTACCTAACTCCAGAAAGAAGAGCTATAATCAAGAAATACTGTGGACTGCGCCCACTGTGCAAATCAGTTGGAGATTCCTCAAAAACTATAGTCAGAGGTTCCATTTCCCTCGGTCATTCCCCTTCTGGGCATCTTCCTGGCAGAGTGAATGACTGTCTTGATCTCCATTCCTGATTTAGGGTTCCTTGAAATAGTGCTCCTGTTTTATTGAGTTATACTCTCTAGGATTATATGAAATTGTTTAAATAATGCTAATAAGTCAGGCCCTCTTTGAGCTCCTGTGTGGTGGCTGGAGGGATGATGGGTGTCACCCTGTTGCTCTGACCTCCTCTTTGAAAGGACCCCTATGTCCCTGCCATGGGGGGCCACATTAGCCTGGGGCTTCCAGTCTGCATTTCTGATGACGCCAGGAACCGACTCCACTGTGGTCCTACCAACTCTTCAAGCACCTCTGGCTCTCTCACTTCCTGTGGCAGACACATTTCTGCCTCCACACCCGGAGCTATTCAACATAAACTCTCCAGGAAGTTGTTTTTTTCGAAAGCAAACCAAAAAAGCTGTCTTGTTCCAGCTGGCTCTGCCTTCTCAATAAAACTTTGTGTCTTGATTACCTGACTAAGATGGTGGAGAAAGGGAAAATTGGAAGAATAAAACTGCACTAATATTGTGGGAAGAAAAATAATTCTAGGAAGGAGAGGTTGATGCTGGCCCTGAGATGTCAGTGTTTGTGAAAATACAAAGTGAGCTGGATTAGGGCTACGGTCCTCTGTGGAGTGGACTCCCCTTGGAGACCAGGTGGCTGGTAGTGTGAAATAGGATGGAAAAGTTGGCTCCTGGTCCCCAGTAGCTAGAAATGTCAACAAGAGGTGAGACAGACAAGGATGTCTTAGCTTGCATCAAAAAATACCACTTATATTTCCTTCCCAAAAGCACAATTGCCACAAAGTAAGGGTGGTCCCAGATGGTGACAAACACAGTGAGCATTTTGTTCTGCTGCTAAGTGTTACTGATAAAACAAGTAGTACACCTTCTGGGACGAGCAGAGTTTTCCGTGGAGGCCAGAGCTCCTGTGCCACAGACAGGAGCTGCTGGGCTGGCCACGCTGGCCCTGTCATTGCAGAGCCAGCACAGCGTGCTGCTCAGAGCCCTCCTGCACCAATGCACCTGACGCCTTTCCGATCCGAACCGCACTCTGCAGCCATGGCAAGCTCCCCTAAACCATTAGTTCAGTCCGCTTCTTGGCCTGGCTCCAAAGCCTATATAGGAGAGCTGTGTTGCAGGCCCAGCGTGAGTCTTCTCGTAAGATCCCACAGCCCAGCTCACCCCCAGGCCCTGTGTCCCCCTGAGCTGTCCTCTGCGGGGCTGTGTTCCGACCCACTGTGCACGCGGAGCAGGCTTGCAAGCAGCCCGTCTTGTCCTGGGCGCCTGACACCTACCATCCTTGAGGTCCAACTCTTGTTCCACAAAACCTTCTCCAGTGACGTTTGTCAGGAACCCTTCTTTCGTCTTAGCAGTGCAGACATCCCGGTCCTCTTCCCCACATCCCTTCTCCCTCCCTTTCCTCCTGTAGAATCCTGGTGGCTTCTGAGCAGATGGGGATATTCCAGTCGGTGAGACGGGTGAGGCGGGAGGCGTCGGCTCTCAGCCGTCTGGGCCGGCCTTTCTCTCCGTGCAACCTCTGCTCTTACCCCAGCACCTGGAGCAGAAGGCACCGCGAAGCAGCCGTTCTGCGCTTACAGAAGAAAGAGGCCGAAGACCAAATGATGATGCGCCAGGGTGCAGAGAGGGCCGGGAATGGCACCGGCCGGCGTCACAGGCCCCGCGCCACGCCCTGCGGCCCAGCCTGTCCCGTCGCGCGTCCTGCGAGGCGACTCCCGGCAGGGGCGCGGCTGGCGCGCGTCTCGCAGCCTCCGTCCGGCTGCGCGCTCAGCTCAGCGCCGCGCGGCGACTCCAGTTCTCGCCCTCCACGCCGCACCCCGGGAGTTCTCTGCGGGCTCTTCTGGGGCGCTGCGTAGGGGTCTGGCCTCCCCAGCTCCTGCGCCCCCGCGCGGTTTTCGGGGCGCGCATCCGCAAATGCGGTCTTTTGGTTGTGTTTTAGCGTTTAGTTTTAATATATTTTGCTATTAAAGGGATACCTGTACTTTATGAAACTAGAAAAGGAATAATTAGGTGCTGGGAATCGGGAGAAGGCGCAGACCTGCCTAAGGACTTCCTAGCGGACGCCCGGGGAGCCGCCCGGAGGCAAGCGCTCCGCTGCTGCGAGCTGCGCCGCAGCCCCGAGGACTGCTATTTAAAATGTTATTTTGTTAGTCTTGATTTTTGTCACCAGTAACTATTTAGGAAAATATTTTAAAGTTTCCAAACCAATGAGTTTCTTTTTTGTCCGCTATTCATTTAGAACTTTATTGTATTTTGGCTATATTACCACAACATTTTAAATTCGGCTTTGAGAACCTGCTGAGGGTTTTTCTGCGCCTGCTCTATAGTCTGCTTCAGTCAGTGTCCCTTTGCTGGAAACGAATGGGCCGTGGCAGCGTTGGGGGCCTGGCATTTGATGAGCACAGGGGTGCTTTCAGACTGTACTGTGGATGCTTAAATTTAAAAAATTACAGTACAAAACATTTTGCCCTTAAGGCCCCTAAATCCAGCCACTTGCTTTGAGCACGCTTACCCCACGTTCTCGCCACTTTCTCAGCCCTCTTTGGGACCCGCTTCTGTACGCGAGATCACACACGGCGCACGCTCGGCCGAGGACCTGCCCCTCGGAAGGCAGGTTCACCCACTTTACTGACCCGGGCTGGTGCTGGATCGTCCTCTAAATGACCTTGAAAGGTCAACATTATGCAGCTATTGAGGACACAGAGGCAGTCAGCACAGCACAGTACAGCTAGTGACTCTCGAGAAAGAGCACCCCGGAGCTGCTGCAGAAAGGAGCAGGATGATGGGTGGAATCAGTGTGTTTAAAGCAAAGGGGTGAGTTTTGGGGGCATTCATGATAATGTATCTTTTATGGTAATGTGTTAAAAAATTAAGAATTCACTGTACTTTTTAGTCATACTTTGTAGCTCTTGATTTCACCATATTAAGTATATTATTCAGATCATGAGGCAATCAAGTCTATATTTTAAATCATTCTGTGCTGAACTGAAAATAATCTGTATGTAGTTTAAATAATCTGCTTTGTAGTTTATAATGCTGAGGTGAATTTGAAATTGTAGAGAATTTGTTGATTCCAACTTTTTTATTTTTTCAAGATTTATTTATTTATTTGCTATAGGGTCTCCCTACATGGCTCAGACTCATAGTGATCCTCCTGTCTCAGCTTCCCCAGCACTGGGATTACAGGCAAGTACCACCATGCCATTTCAGTAGCTGGCATGTCATGTGGCACCAGGGATCGAAACTGGGTCCTTATGCTTACCAGGCAGGCACTTAGACCACCAAGCTATCTCCCCAGCCCTGTGATTCCTACTTTAACAAGCTAATTGTGCCTGAGATCCCAGTGAAGTTGAGGCAAGAAGATTGAAAAAAATTGATACTATGCTTGAAATTTTCAGGTTGAGAGTTAAGGGAGTTTGCCTATATTTTGAAAACTTATTCAAATATTTAGAGAGCTGAAACACACACCTTCTCTCTACCCAATCCTTAGACACACACACACACACACACACACACACACACACACACACACACGACCACATGGGAAAAGAGTTGTGTAAGTGGTGCTAGGAGAGACTTGCTTAGTAGTACTGTGTGTTTGTCAGATCAATAGCACTTGAAGTTCTTCAAATAAAATACACTAATTTTAAAAGCTTACTTAGAAATATTAAATCCATAAATGGAACCATTTATAGTGGAATCAAATCCATCCAATTTCAGCTGACAAAACATTGAGGATTCTCTTGAAATTTGCTGTTCTTGTTTCATAAGAAATTTCCCATAATTTTAGGTAAAAATGCAAATAATTCTCTGGCTAGATTATTTCTGCAGTCGCTTCCAGGGAGGACTTTAAAGCGAGAAGTCTCCAGAGCCAATGGCATGCTTTCGATGTGCGCAGAGCCTGTGAGGCAGGCGCTCCACCACTGAGCTACCCGCTCAGCCCTCTGGGTCTTACTGAGATCTCCCGAATTGCCCAGCATCCCTGGAAGCAGCAATCCTTGCTCAGCCTCCCGAGCAGTGGGGGCTTCAGGGCTGGGTGGCCCTGCCTAGCTAGCGCTGTAGTTTTGAAAACTGGTGTTTAAAAGAGACATTTGTCTCTTGCAGTCTACATTTCCATTGCAGTCTCAGTACTCTCCTGTAGTCCACGTGTAAGGTTACTGGAATAGCGAGTAAGCTCCTTGGAGGTCGGTGCCACGTGTCACTGTGTGTCTACACCCACCTCCCAGGAAGAAACACTCAATGAATATTTGGTGAATGAATGAGCAAATGCAGGAGTCATCATGAAATTAAATAACCTGAGGGCGCCAAGCTGAGCATGTCCTGAAATTCTGGGAAAGGCTGGGGCCGTAAGTTCAGGAAAATGATCTTAAGAGGCCAACTGTGTCCACTGACACATCTAGAGAAAGTTACTTGCTTCAGCTGAAGGCTGTGGGCTTCATCAGTGAGCAGCGTGTGCATGTGTGCATTTGTGTTAAAGATTTAATCTGGTAGCTACATGCAGACCTGGGATGCGTCATAGCAACTGGGAGTTGTCTGTCCTACTTGACTGAATTTTGACTGGCACATTGTTTCTCTGGAAGTATGGAGCGGCTTGGCTCTCACGGGTCAGATGCTCACACGGAAGTGTTGGTTGAGCAGTTGGGGCTGAGGCGCTCCCCGCTCGGCTCTCCAACCCGCCCCCTCCACCCTTATTCATTTGCTGCTGACTCCCTCACAGCTGGCTGAGTTTGGAGTCCCTGACTCTGAGCAAGGTCATGGCCTGGTCAGAAAAGAAGAGGGGTTCAAAGAGAGAAAGGAAGGAAGAAGAAAGGATGAAGTGAACAAGGGAGGATTGGAAGGCAGGTAGGAGGAAAAGAGGAAGGAGGGAGGGAAGAAGGGAAGAAAGGAGAGGGAGGCAGCCCAAAGGGAAGAGGGCCACCTTCTCCAAAACACCGGGAAGTCTCCTTAGCCCCGGAGTGCCGGCTGGAGGGGGGCACAGGTCTGAAGCTCATCTGAATGTGGGGGTCACATGCATGTACCTGCGTGCTGAGGCTGGGGGTGTCCTGGCCAAGTCCTGGCCCCATCTCTCTGGGTGCATCAGGGTCCTTCATGGTGAAGCCAGTCCCTCCCCAGCTGACCACTGACCCATACAAGCCATGGCCACCAAAGTGAGGTGCCCACAGAGGACAGTGTGAGTCCTCGGTCCAGACCCCTCCTGCAGGCAGTTCTCAGTTCGCTCACACTGGCGTCCACCTTCCCAAGTGCAGTCAGGTGACAGGGTCCTACGTGGGATGGGTCATGTTAATCTAATGGGTCACCACCAGAATGGCGGGGCAGAGCAGAGCATTTTCCAAAGAGGAGAGGGAGCTGAACCCATTCATTTAAAAACTCGCAAACAGAAAATCCTCTCTCGCTCGCTTGCTCTCTCTCACCCACAATCATCTTCCGACGCTGCTGCCACCCTTTGGGTTGCAGCAATGGCAGGCTGCACCCCGGGGACAGGACGCCCAGCACAGGGACAGTGTGCAGGACTGTCTTCCTCGGCAGGGCTGGTGTCCTGGCTGGCACGCTCTGCCGACACTCAGCCAGGTCCAGCCTGCGAGGGCAGGCCACGCGGTACCGTGAGCAGCAAGCTTCGCCGGCGGCCCTGTGTGTTCTTGGCCTTCGTGGAGCAGCCTTGCAGGCACGAGGCTCTGGGAGCCCGGAAGCCTCCCTTGAGCTTCCTCCCTCTGCGTAGAGCAGAAGAGACGGCGAGACGCACTGCTGACCTCGGGGGCGCGGAGCAGCAGGCCTGCGCGCCGGCAGTGCCGCTCAGTGCGCCGCACGCACACGCACACGCACGCACACGCGCGCACATGCACACTCACACACGGCTGGCCCCGCTCCAGCCCCAGGCAGCGCCTCTAGGTGATCTGCGGACTGGCCCCGGTGGCAACTTCTAGGTGACTGACTGCTGGTTTTTTTTTAGTTTTGTTTAAAATTTTGGCAAATCTTGCTTCACTGGTTTTTCACGAGAGAAAACATTTCCTTTGCAGCTTGGAGTTAAAAAAAAATGCAACCATTGAGTTGTTTTCCTTGTCCTGCCTCTAAAACCAAGAAACGTATTTTTCTTTCTGCACTGAGACCATTACTGAGCTATCAGATGACCAGTTGGGCCCCCAAACCAAGATATTTATAGTCTGTAAATATTTTTGTGGTGCTGGTGGCAAGGACAGGGGCAGTCTCCCCTGTGCACACAGGCTGTCTCATGATTTTCATTTTTCGACATTTAAAAGCTGAGTCTTTTTCCTGCGAGGAAGCAAAGCAACTTCAGTCTCTGCCAGAGAAGTTGAGATGCTTCTTTCTCTGCGTCCTCTGCCCGTGAATGTGAGTTATGCCCACTGTGAATGATCACAGTGCTCTTTAATTGCACATGTGTTGGTATTGGTAAATCAGATTCATAAAAAGGGACAAATTATATTCCAAATTGTTGCAAATTTTTCTGACTCAGCTTATCTGGGAACATGGAGACCTGGAAACAGTCATTCTCGAGTTTAATTATGCCTCAGAGTCAGCTGGGTAGTGCAGAAGCTAGTGCTGCTGCATAACAAATGATCCCGGGGCCACAGTGGTCAAGGCTCAGCTGTGCTGCCCGCGCCTCCTGCTCCAGATCCCAGGTAAAGAGCAGCCCTGTGCAGCGTGTGCGGGGGACAGCAGAGCGGAGGACAGGCACCGTGACACTCCACATGGGGATATCATACAGGCCCCGGGACAGCAAGAGAATCACCTCAAGGAAGGGCACAAAGTACTAGGGTCCCAGTGCAGCTGCCTACATCTGGGTTTTCTACCTTCCCTCGCTCTTTTTCTCTGCTGTGTATTATGCCTTCTTTGTTCCCCCATATATATCATATTCCTCTTCCTTAATCTATCTTCTTTGTTTTCTTTCTTTTTTCATTTCTTTAACTCATTGCTTCATTCAACTGACACTTCCTCCTTGAGACCGGCTGGACACCAAGATGAAGCATGGTTGAGGATATGTGTGAATGGATTAAGCTCAGAGCAAGCTCACCTCTGGGCACGTCTATGGGGGTGTGTCCAGAGATGATTGGCACGACATCTAGCAAATCAATCAGGAATATCCTCCCTGATTGGGCGGGCATCAACCAATAGGCTTGCAGCCCGGATGGATTGACCTAGGGAGGTGGAGGAAGTAGGCTGCCTTTGAGATGCTCCATTCTGCTTGGACCCGGTGTCATCCCTGCTTCCTCAGCCGTCAGTGAGACTCGCACCCATGGCGCGACGGAGCTTCGAGGGCCTGTGGTGGTGGCGCTGGCCCCAATCCCTCTTGTTCTGAGCCCTTCGGCTTCCTGGGCCACACAGCTCTCGGGTCCTCTGCCCTTTCCAGCCACGCTACTGCCAGCTACTAGGACCTGAGCCACTCCCGCTCCTGAAATCCTATGGTTGGATCCGCAGGTCCTGCGGGCATTTGCTGCAGAGGCACGCAGACTGTGACAGCCAGGACGACACAAGGAGAGCTGTGGTACAGATGCCAGGAAAGGGTAGCTGAGGAGGTATCCCGGACGCTTAGCAGATTAGTGTGTTAGGAGCAGCCTGGTAATGGTCTCATTTGCTCAACTCTACTCATTTCCTCTTTAAAATTTCCTTTCTCCGTTACTAATGGCCTCTTTCCCTTTCAGAGGCTTTATTCTTGGTGCCTGTGCAGAGGACAGGGCGGCTCTGAATACATGCTTATGTGGTTCCCTTTCATTTGCAGTTCAGGCTGGCTCCCGGAGAGAAAGAGATGGCCCTGGCGATCCAGCCTCCCATCCCGGGCTCTGAGGAGCCCCCAGAACCTGGTGAGCCCTCACCGTGGGTCTGCATGGCTCAGATGGAGGGTCAAGATTAGACCTCAGCGCCTCTGTGCCATGCTGTGTGACACGAGGAGCCTGTGAGAGACGGAAGGGACACCCGACCACCTGGTCCCTCTGATCGGGCATCCACATCTCAGTGGGGGTAGGGGACAATTCAGGAGCCCTGGTGCAGTCGCTCTCAGGCCACTGTGGTGACAGTCACATTTCACATGATCTTGAATGTGACATTCAAACCACAGCAGCAGGAACCCAGGCACAGGAGTCTCCTCTGGGTGTGTTTTCTGCAATTTTAGTTACCTGAGGACTACCACAGTTTAAGAATATTAAATAAGCAATTCTAGAAATGATCAGCTCAGATCAGGACATGTGCTGTGTTATCAGTGTGACACCACCCTGCTCATCCTCTGTCATCAGGGTAGGATGTCTCTTCTGCCCAGGGTCGAGGCTGGAGTTAGTGCTTAGTGGATCTCAGTTATTGGATCAACTTTCTCCCCTTGAACAGAGTGCTGTGTTCAAGTCACCCTTATCTTCCTTACTGATGGCCATGATGTGCAAGAATAGGATGGTGGCTTTCGGATTGGCCTGATGGTTGCCCATGTTCACAGGCACGTGCCCAAGAAAGCCCCTGCAGCAAGGCTCTGTGCCAGCCTCGGCAGCACGCACGCCCAACTGGGCCTAAGGGAATTCAAGGGGTGTGAGGGCATCTGAGTTCTCCGTTGGCTTCTTCCCTCCGGGTGGCTTTCTCGTTTCAGTTTGTTCTTAGTACGTGTGTACAGTACACGATGTGTGCCTTCCTCCTCTTGCATCACTGTTCTGCTCAGTCCCTCTTTCCATCCTTTCCCTCTCTTGATCCTCTCCCTGCTGAGAAGATTCTGACTCCTGCTTTTTAGCATCCATCTTTCATTGTGCTCTGTTTGCGTCTGGGTTTCTCATCTGAGAGAAGCCATGCAGTATTCAAGCTTGTTGTCTGATTGATTCCACGATGCTCTCAGGGAACAGCTGTCCTCCCACCGACGACCTGCGCTTACCCATTTATGCAGCGTGGTTGCACAGGGGACCTCTGCTTCCGGCCCCGGGAGAGTCGCTCGGTCCGTGGCCCATGGGTAGCGGGCATGGTGGCTCCTGAGTTCTCTCCAGCTCCATCCTCATGGCTTGTTGGGGAGGCGCTCTCTCCTGGGCCTGGACTTCCGATGTTGGGCAGGGTCAGTCAGCCTCCCGGACCTGCAGGCTGTAAGCTCCAGTGGAAGCTGGGGGAGGGGCTGCTGCTTAGAGGAAGCAGGGAATGGATAATAACCATGCAAAGCAACAGTATTTGTTGCTCAGTGCTGCGAACTGGAGAGGAGGGTTGCTACCTTCTTGCTCATCCCCGGGCCTGGTGTGCTGAGAAAGGCCGCTCCACGGGGCTCCCTGTCTGCAGCCGCCTTCCCCCACTGGCCTTTTGCTCCTCTCCCTCGCTGCCAGTCCTATTCGCTCCAGATGTTCTGGAGCTTCTTTATTTCCTCAAGTGTATTAAAGCCTGGTTGTTTTCAGGGTGTCTGCGGACACTAAAACTGAGCACCTCTGTGGTTGTCTAGTTTCTTGCTCAGGGTATTGTGCGTGCAAGCGCGTTCACACATGTGTGTGTGTGTGTGTGTGTGTGTGTGTGTGTGTGTGTGTGAGTCCTTCCTTCATTTCTGTTATCAGATTTTAAAAATTACTTTCAGGACCAGTGAGAATCCACGTGTAGCCACTTTATTCCCAGGCAGGTTCTGAGCTCGCTTCTTACAGCCCCCCGCCCAGTCCAGGGTCCCCTTCCTGGGCTCTGGATCACCTGGTGGTGCACACCCGGGATGCAGCGTCACTCCCGAGCTATGTGGACCCTGCGGAGGCCTCTGGAGCACCCCTCAGCAGTGCGTCCTGGGCTTGGGTTTCTTCTTCATCCCCGCAGAAGATGCTCTGCTTCCTAAGAGGATTAAAATTCAGATTCACTCAGGTCTGCGTAGCTTTCTGCTCAGGCCCCTCCAGGTTCTAGTACCAATACAGCGACTTCTTTGCTGTATTAGTAGCACTCTGTGGCTGCCACTGAGAGGCCCGCTATCTGCCCAGAGCCATGGCTCTTTCGGCAGAGGGCCTGTTCCCACGTCCTTGAGCGCCCTTCCTGGGGAGCCTTGGCCAGCAATCCACGTGTGGTGCTCTGTCAGGGCCAGCTCTCCCTCTGTGCTGTCCGCCCTATGTGTGGACAGACCCCAACGCACAGAGAGCTGGAGCTGTGTGTCTCGCTGCGCCGTCTAGGGTTGACTCCGCGTGACGTCCGTGCTTCTGTCTCTGCCTGCAGGTTGGCAGTGCGTTGCTTCTGCTGACGCCTGACACCGTCACCTCCATCCGCTCGACTCGGCCGTATTTCTGGAGCCCTTCCAATCTTAAATCACTTCTTCCTGATAATAATCATGGGGTTGCACAGATGAAGGGCTCAGCGGGCACAACGCTGCGTGGTGGGGTTGGGCTGCTCACATACGTGTCTGTAGGTGCTTGCCTCACCTCCAGTCCTGTTAAGGGAACAGTTCTCCGTCTCCTTTTTCATCCTGGTCACCCAGACCCTGAGATCTGAGGTTGTCCCTGGCTCAGCCCGTGGCTCCCCTGGCAACTTGCCAAGGGCAGCCCATGGCCTCCTGCCCATGGCCCTTGCCCATGGCCCCCTGCTCACCCACTGTTATGGTTTGTGTCTAGTTGTCCCCCCAAAGCCTCATGCAGTCATGGGGTGAGGACTTGTAGAGTTTGTGTTAACTCATGATTCACTGGGATTATGTGTGAGCCAAGGCTGGGATTATGGGTCTTAGTACTGCTGTGATTACCCATAGGTGGGTAAGTACTGGGAAGTACCCATAGGTGTGAGTACTTCCCCTACCCTGGGGCAGGTAATTTGCATTACAATGTAAGGTGGGAAGAGAAGCTAGCTGCTTGAGCTGCTGCTACCCTTCCCTTGCGCTCTTGCTCTTTGCCACCACCATGAAAGGTTGCCCTCTGCTATGTGCTGCTCTGCATTGGACCCAGCTGAGTATGGACTGAAACCTCCAGTAACTGTGAGCTAAATAAACCTTTCCTTCTTTCATTTTGAGTGTCGGGTATTTGTCTCAGCAACGAGAGAAGAGTAACTAAGACACCCACCATGTCCTCTGCACGCTGTCCGCGTTTCCTCCACTGTGCAGCTCTTCTTCATGCACAGGTTCCTGTTTCTGCACGACCTCTTTAGTGGGACTGGAGGTGGTCCCTGTGGTAGGATCCATCTGCATTTCCACGGGCGTTCCCTTTGGCCTCGGCCTTGCACATGCTGGCGTCTGCTGCCTCCACCCTCCCTGGTGTCACCTTTATGGCGTCCCCCTACCCCTCTACCACTGCCAGTACGGCCACATGTCAGGTGGATGCGTGCTCTCTCATTACTCAGCACCCATGCCTGCCCCCTAAATGCCTCTGTGTCCCCAGTGTCCCACCTGTGGGGCATATGCAGCTGCTCATGGGTGCCCGCGGTGCCCAAGGCGGCCTCACTGGACGCTGTGCAGGGCTGGCGAGACCTGGGAGCGAGTGCTGTGGGAGCCCTGGGAGCCACGTTAGTGCCTGCAGAACCACAGCCACAGTCACTGCAGGGCACAGTGATGGGAACAGCCGGAATGAGAGCCCACAGTGTGTCGTGCATCTCCACCACGAAAGATATCGTTTATGTTCCACAGAATGACACACACATACACTATACATGCACACACACATACACCACACATGCATATATACACATGTATTCACATGTACACACACCACACTGATACCTCCACCACAACACACTGCACACAAACACCCTACCACATCCCCCCATGCACACACACACCCCCACCACACATACCAACCCCCCCCACATGCACATACCACACACACACCACATATACACTTATATGCATCACACTGACACGCCCATATCACGCTACCTTCCACACCCACCCCACCACACATGTACACACACCACACATGTGCACTCACATACACCACACATGCATGTACACACATTTACCACATACACACTACACATACACTTACACGCATCACTTTGACACACCCCTCCACGCACATCCCCCACACCATACATGCACACATGCACACACCACACACACATGCATTCACACACACCACTGACATCTCCACCATAACACATCACATTCACATACACCCGACCTCTTCTTCACTGTTTACTTCAAGCTATTCCATCTGCTGGAGTAGTTCTCTCCCCTGCTGGGATGGACAGATCACTCTCTCCTTCAGAAGGAGTCTTCAGCACAGGGAGGCGGCATCCACCCTGCTCCTTGCCCCCCAAGCACTCTGCTGTGCGGCCTGCCTCTGTGTCCTTTGCCTGACTGGGCCTGGCCTGTTAAACACCCCCAGTCTGTCCCCTTCCTGTCCTTCTGACCTACGTTCCCTACCCCTCTGCTCAGCGAAGCTTTTCCTGCATCCCCACAGGGCAGCTCCTCATGCCATCACCCTGCACAGGGCGGCGCTCATGAGGGACAAGGGCTGCTCGTGCTGAGTGAAGGTAGCCGGTGCGTGGAAGCGCCTTGGCACTCGGAAGGTTCTGACTCTCCTGCCTCGCAGGACTCCAGGGGCAGCGCCTGGACCCAGCGCCCGGGCCTTCATCTCCACGGAGAATTCTCCAGGGACAGAACCAAGGTTGCTGGCGCAAAGCTCACGCCAAGGCTGGGGTGCAGAGAGCATGAGCTGTCAGGCATCAGGCAGGGCACAGCGTGGTGCACCCCAGAAAGCATTACAGTGGGGTGTCCCGCTGTGAACACAGCATGTCCATGAGTCCCACTGACATCCGTCAGTCACTCCCAGAGGCAGAAAGCCTTTTCTCCCAGTGGATAGGCAACCAAGAAACACAGAAAAGATAATGTGGCTACAAAGTCTGATGGAGGGGCTGGGGAGATGACTCAGTAGAGTAAGCGCTTCCCTAAGTGCAAGGGTCTGAGTTCAATCCCTTGTTCTTCCAAAAAAAAAAAAAAAAAAGTCCGATGGCAACCACCAGGCCACGGGGGAGCAGCCACAGAACAGCGGACATCACGAGTAACAGGTGCAAGCTTGATGAGCCTGAGAATGTTCGGAGTCTCGAGCATCTCCCGTGCAGTATGCGTTAAAGGGATTCAGCGTGTGCCATCCCTGCAAGTGGCCTCCCTGTGAGCACCAGCTAGGGAGGGGCCAGCATCTCCTCCCTGACGACACAGGGAGGCCGGGCCGTTCCGGCCGAGGTAGCAAGCTAAGGACGGCACCAGCCCTGCAGCTCTCCCAGGAAAGGCAAGCCCCAGGCCAGTGCTGAGGGCTGCCCGCTGCGCTGGCCCCCACACCGGGGCCGTGCACGCAGGCGGTGGCTGCCAGGCAGAGCCCCGGCTCCGGAAGCGTCCCGTCCTGGGAGTGGGGCTGCTGGCCCTGTGGCCTGAGGTGCGGTGTGCAGTATGTCAATGATCCCGGTGTCCGTGCTGAGTCTCCTAAATTTGTGGCCATAGGAGTGGGTGACGGTTTCACAAAGTGTCAGCTGAACTACTGTTTAGGAGTAACAGAGGGTGCTTGAAGTTACTCAACAATTTGTTTAAAAAATGCATAGCTGTAGAAAGAGAGGGGATTATGAATCTGGTGAGGTAGAGTTCAAGTAATGAGCACTTGGAAGTGTGTGGGGAGAGCTTTTAAGAATGGCGTCAAAATTAAAAGTACCACAATAAGATTCAAGTATTGGGGAACCAGCATGGTGTGGCGTTTATTTCTTGTTATTTATGTTTCTGTTGGAATAAAAGCTCCATGAGGGAAAAGCATTCATCTTTCTTTTGACCCCGTACCTCAGGCTCCTCACGGTGTAGGTAGAAAGGCCTCTGCAGAGCGTTTCAGGATGAAGTCGGAAAGCACAGGAGACAGAGCAGCCAGCTGCAGGCTCCAGAAGCACCATGGAAAATGAAAACAACAAAAAGAAAAATGAGTATATAGAATAAAAAAGGACTATAACATCTTTTTTTTTTTTTGTACCTGTGATCAAACTCAGGACCTTTCACTTGCCAGGCAAGCACTTTTGCTATCTCCCTGGTCCAGTCAATGGAGCTCACTGAAACACTTGGTGAATAAAATTGAGGGAATGTTCTAGAAAGTAGAGAAAAGACAGAGATTAAAAACAAGATAGAAAACAGGAAAGCTAGAAAACTTCTAGAATGTTCAATATCTGAACACTAGGTATTCCCAAAGCGAAGAGAAAAAAATGAGGGGGAGGGGAATTCCCCCTAAAACAACTAAACAGTGTTCCCAAGACTGAGGGGCACATGCATACGGGCACAGGAGGCTGCCTGGCTTCCAGAAAGTTCCATTAGGAAAAACCAGACCACGGACTTCCAGGGAAATTTCAGAACTGAAGCTCCCAGGAAAGATGCAGGCAGGAAAACAAAGAAGAGTCAGTAATGAGAACAGCTGCGGCCCTGGCACTGTTGGGAGGCAAAGACAGGGCTAAGCATTTCAACGCACTGAGCACAGTGGCTTCAGCCCAGAACTTCATGTCCACACAGCGAGTTGTGAGGGTAGAATGGAGCTGTGTGTGCGTGTGTGTGTGCATGTGTGCGCCTGTGCGGCGGAGGTGCCAGGAACCCAACTCAGGACATGTCCCCAAGTAGGGACATTTTTATACCTGAAGTCTCTTAGTTTTCCTGTAGGGAATGTTTCAGAAAATTGTGGGAGCAAGCCTGACAGAGAAGTGAAGCACACAGTGGGAAGGCTGAGGACAGGAGGCGCAGCCCCCAGTGGCAGGCAAGGGCTGTCCAGGAAATGCACGGGGCCCAGGGTGGTGGCTGGTCCTCAGAGCTGTGTGCACCAGCACCCCCAGGGCCTCCAAGTACTCGGGCGAGGTGCTCTCCCGGGACAGTGAACCAGGCGGAGCTGGGCAAGCACAGAAAACTGCAAAGACGAGCACAGAGATAAAATCCCACAGAAAGCAAAGTGCCGCTCAGAGGATAAGGGCAGCCACAGCTCACCATGTGACTGCTGCGTGCCTCATTCTTTCAGAACCAGGAGCTGTGCCACATGGATCCAGCTGCAGTGGAAGAGGGGCCACAAGGTGGAAGCTGTGAGGGCTCATGCCTGCACTCCGGGCAGCAGAGCCCTTGGGGCGGGGAGCCGCTGCGTCACCTGGAGCTGGTCAGCAGATGAGCAACCGAGGCCAGCAGTCTGAGGACAAGTGCTCTGGAGTGGCGGAAGAGAACTCAGGAGAGGACTTGGTCACGGGTGGGGCCTGGGGGCCTGGGCAGGAGGAGGGGCTGGAAGGAACATGCCAGTCTGCTGCTCCGTCCCTGGCCTCTTCCCCAGGAAGACGTTCAGGTCCTAGCACTGCTCTGTTCTATGCCCACCCCCCTAGAGCTCACGCACACTTCTCTTACAGTCAGCTCTAGCTCAGAATCCTTCCATGGGGAGGCTGAGCAGCCTGGGGACCCCAGTGTGGTCCACAGGGGGCTGTGACGCAATATCTGTTGGCATCTAGTCCACACTCCTCCTCCCTGTGTGGCTGCCCAAGGGGCCGGAAACGGTGGGTCCTGTGGGCACACCAGGAGCACAGAGACTCCCAGCAGTCCAGCTGCTCAGCGGAGTCGCACTGCCCATGGCCTTTATGTGGCGATGTGAAGCCCTGTGTGTACACATGGTCCCCTGTGCGGGGGACGGGGGAAAAGGAGCTGGAGGGGGCTAGATACTGAGACTTGCCGTTCTTATCAAACCAAGGAAGAAACGCAAATGATGCTGGTGTGTGCAACTTGCGGTGAGGTTGTAGCTGAAAGTGCTTCCTTGACCCAGTATCCAGCGTCCAGTACCCAGCTCCTTGGGGAGGTCTGGGCTTCTGTCCAGAACCTGTGTCTCCAGGAAGGAGAGAAAACTGGGCTTTGGGGGCCCACTAGGCATCACTCTAAGCTGACGTCTCCTGGACGCCCACACTCTGCTGGCGTCCGGTGGCGCTTCTAGAGCCCTGCAGCAACCGAGTGTGGCTGGCTGTGCGCCCTGCCAGCTGCAGCTGCACGTGCTCGTCCCTTTGTGAGTGGAAGAGCCCTGCATTGTCCACTGGTAGAGACGCACCCCTCAAGATAAGCACACAGAACACAGGTAAGAAGAACAGAGCAAAGAAAAAATGAGGGTGAAAACATAAGCCAGGATAAGAAGTGAAACAAACACACCAGGTGTCTGCCATACACCCTTGTGTACTTGCTGTGACACCCACAGGGTGGACTGTACCATCAGGAGAGGTGCCGTGTGTCTGAGGGGCTCATGTTTTATCTGCAGCAGCAGAAAGTGTCACAGACACAGGGGACACAGATAACAGTGCCTGATTCTCAGACCAGGCAGGACCTCCATGTGTGCCACACTTCCTTCCAAGCCTGCATTCACACACCACCAAGTGAGGGAGTGGGGAACAGGACTGCAGGAGGGAGGTGTGGGCTGACCCTCAGCCGAGGCTGAGTCCTCTGCAGCCGGCCTGGCTGCACTCCTTTGAAGTCTCTGAAGCTGCCTCCTGGGTGCCTTCTGCGGGCCACAAGCAGATAAGACAGCCCTATCACAGAAGGCCCAGATGAGCTCTCTGCAGCAGAGCACAGCGCAACGCTCCAGCAGTCAAATATTTACACATTTCTCAAATGCTAAATAAGTGACTATGATACCACTTTTAAAGCAACAAATTAGCCTGGATAAAGCCCAGTCTGTGACCTCGATGAAGATTTTTCATATTAATTCAATTACATCATCCATAACATAATAAACGAGCATACACGACTACATGCAGCTAGCAAAATCGATGCTCAGTTTATATTTAAAAGAGAATACATATACTCTCAGTATGGACTCAGTGATCACAAATGCCAGCATCTGTCCCAAAGCAACTAAAGGACAAATTCTAGCCTGGAAGAGGCCAGGCAGCAGCAACAAATATCAACAATGAATAAAAGATTGGGGGAAACTTTAAAAATGTGAATATGGATATCTGATAACATAAAAGATAGGAAAACTCTAAATCAATTAGCTAATGAAAACAGGAGTCAATGCCAAAGTCAACCAAATCTGTGAACATAAATACTTACGAAGGATTCAGAAAACTTAAATCTATTCTGCTCTACCCAGGCACAAAAGCACTGAGCCCTGTGGCTCTTCACACTGGAAACGCAGCCATCTTACCAGAGAAACAGTACCGAGAGTAGCAGGAAAACGCCTTTTCAAATGCGACTTTCAGCAAGCTGTAAAGGACAAGATTCCAAAGTTTTAGTGCATAAAATTATTTAATACTTTTCAATGTACTAACAGACATCAACATGAAGTTAAAAGATGAAGGCCAAACCTGGGGGACAACTGCATCACATGTCACAAAACGTCGTGTGCACTGACCTATTCACGCTCGAAGACCAGTGCCCAGAATAACGTGCGATGCAGTAGATGGATGCGTTCTCAGGGAGCTCATGGCAAGGGCAAAACAATGGCGTAAGCATGTTAAGGATGTCTAATTTCATTAATATGAATTAAAATGTCACTGAAATACCACTTTTTGCCTCTGAGTATCAAAATAAAAACATGTTGTTCAGCAGATGGGTACAGGCTTTTTCCTGCTTGTCCACAGATGCCACAAAAAGCTGGGAGGACACCTGCAGCCCCAGGGAAGCCAACTGTGCCCACTGTCCTGCTTCTGGGAGGGGCATGGTGAATGTAAGTGACCCACACTGACGTTAGCTGAAGCACTGCCTATTGCAGAGAGGACAAAGATGGTTTGTTCCTGAGCAGAAGGCAGGCCCACTGGGGCTTACGCGGGGCGATCTCTGCAGTACAGGAGAAGGCTGCCTTGTGGCTCAGCCCAGCCCTGGCAGAGTGCGGGTGTCAGATGGGGAATAGCCATCTGTCTGGCCATCCGTCCGTCCGTCCCTCCGTCTGTCCATGTTTGCTCCTGCCCTGCTGCACCAGAGCTTCCTGGTGCGCTGGCCAGAGCACCTTCCCATCCTGGCCTGGCTGTCCTCACGCTGACAGGCACCTGGCGGGCCTGAGGGTCCTGGCGCGGCCTGGGTGCAGTGTCTGCCCACAAAACCGGGTTGCACGTTAGAGCCTGGAGGCCCTGTGCAGGGCTCTGGTGCTGGGCGTGAGGGTGAGGACTGTCCCGCTGAGCCCCATGATGAAAGGACACAGAGAGCCAGGGTGAGGGGTGAGGGGGCCGAGGGCCTGGGCTTGGGCCTTTTAGTACCAGGCAGGCTCCAGGGCTGATATAAGGAAATCCTCCTCCGTGAAGGGAAACGAAGGGGCCACGAGTCCACAGTCAACCTAGAGATGGGGAAAGGCTTTCTGCACCCAAGAACCGGCTGGCAGCGGGGGTGAAGGGGGGAGGGTGCGGAACCCCAGGTCCATTAGGGCGAGGCCCCCAGTGTAACAGGTCGGCGGGGGCGCTCTCCTGCGACAGGACGGACGTGCACAGAAACTTCCGTGATAGAAAGGCCACGCGCGACTGCGGACCTGGGGACAGGAACACACGACAGGTTCAGGCAGGGAGGGGAGGAAGACATGGGATGGGGACAAGGGGCACACAGGACCTGGAGGGGAAAAGGGATGGGACACTGGACAGGAAAGCTGGGACACAGGACAGGGACACAGGAGAGGGAGGGGACGGGCCCATGCTGCAGGGTCCTGGTCGCAGCGGCCTCCGGGGACATCGACCCCCAACCCAGCCCCGGACCTGCAGGCCTGGATGCCCGCACCTCAGCCAGTGTTCTGGCCGAGATTCCTTTCGGACCAGGACAGGACCGAGATCTTTGCAGCATGGGTCTGGGCTCCAGGGTCCAGGACACAGCGGCGACGCTAGAACAGGGTCGGTCCATCAGCAGCGGGGCTCCGAGCCCGCTCACCCGCGGGCCGGGGAGGGTCTTTGCGTCGCGCGTGGGGATCTCGCTCGGGCCGGACTCGCGGGCACCCCGCGGGCTGGATCTGGGTCGGGAGCGGCAGGGAAGCGCGTGTGCTAGTTGTCCGGCCTCACGCTGGCGGCTCCCGGCCACGCCCGAGCCAGGGCAAACGTGGTAGGGCGTGGTCTGCTCCGCAGTCTGAAGGCCGAGGCAGGAGGGCCCGCCCGCCGCCAGCCCGGGGTCCCAGACCGCCGCATCACGCCGGCGTTAGGACCCTGGGGCTCCGGGCAGGCGGGCGGCGGGAGCGGCGCCACCTACTTATAGCGCGGACCGGACCCCGCGAGCGCACTCGGCTGGGACCGACCGGGCGGCCTGCGGGGCGCAGAACCTCCGGGACCCAGCGCCGGACTGGACCCAGCCCGAGCCGACGCGAGCCCTGAGCCGCTCACCCGCGCCGGGCTCCCGCCTCCGCGGTCGCCGAGTGACTGCCCAACCGCGCTCGCGCCCCCGGCTCCTGCCCAGCCCGCGGGCGATGCTGTGACGGCGCCGGACCAGCGAGCGGACGACCCGGGCAGGGCGCCCGCCCGCCCCGATGCGGCTGCGCCTCTTCCCCTTCGCGCTCGTGCTGCTCAACTGCGTGGACCTCGGGCTCGGCCAGGGCCGCTGGCGCCGCGGGAGGCGAGGTGGGTCCGGGGCCGCGGGGACGGCGCTGCTTTCCCCCGGGTCCGCGGGGCGTGGGGTGCGGAGCGGCCCGGTGCCAGTCCGCCTGCGGGGGTCGTCTCCACCTGGGGCCCATCCAGGAGAACCCGGACCTGCGCCTTTCCGGGCGCCAGTGGGGATCTCCGTCCTGGGGAGGCGACACCGTGTGAGTTGAGTGACTCTGCGACCACCGGGGACGCTGCACCGCACCCTCTGCGGCGCGTGGATCGGACCGGTGGTCCGGCCCGCACCCTGCCGGTGTCAGCCCGGGGCGCGGGACTCGTTGCCCGCTGAGCACCCCGCGCCCCGCGCCCCGCCGCAGCCAAGGCCCGGGGTCAAAGAACCCGCCGCGGCCGCGTGGACGCGGGCTCTGCGGCTCCCGCGCACGGGTGCACGAGGCGCGCGGGTCCCGGCGCTGGCCCCACCGCGCGCCCAGCTGCTGCTAACTGATCTGCCGCTGAGGACCTGCGCGGCGGCGGCGCGTCCCGCGCGAGCGGCTCCCCGGGACCGAGCGCGATCCCCGGCTTTGCCTCGCGTCCCGGGCCGGCTCCGCTCTCCGCTCTCCAGGGCGAGGCTTCCCGGCCGCGCTCCGCGTGGGCCGCCGGGCACCGGGCTGGCCAGGGTTCCCGCCGGGGATCCTCCCCTTTTTCTTTTCCATATTCCATCTGCAAATAATCAAACCTTCACAGCAGCCTCTCGGAGCTCCTTTGGCATTATGTTTAGTCTGCTCTATGATCTCAGATGCTCCGTAATATCATTTTCTTAATGAAATAAAATTCTTGGCAGGGATCAGATAATTTAGTCAGTTAAAATCAATTGCATCCAGTCTGGAGTGGAGCGAATGTGTGCTTTAGCTCCGCGTTTCATTTCAAAACAGTCAGAGGACTGCGGGAGCACCGCGTTGGCCTCTGCTGGCCCCGCGGTGGGAGCGAGCCCTCCACCCAGCGCTCTTCGCCGCCCCTTTGCCCGTGTTTTGAAACAAAATCTTGAAATAGAAACGCACTCTAAGGTCGCGAAGGGCGGGCTGCAGCGTCTTCATTAGTCAGGCGGCGGCGGCGGTGCACCGCTGAGAGTGCGCGGCCCGCAGGCAGCCGGCGGCGCGGCTGAGGACCTCGACTGTGGTCCGAGCTGAGGTGACCCCGCCGCGTGGGTCTGTCCCGGGACCGCACGGGGGTTTCTTTGCCGGGCTTATTGGGTTACCTGCCGGGCCGTATCTCGGGGGATGGTTGTAAGCAGCACGTGGGGCTGAATGACTGGAAGTGGACAGGAATCCTGGCGTTTCTCGCACGCGGCACGCGATGACTTCACCTCACCTCTCCTGCGCTGCTGCGATGTGGCCCACATATTTTAGCCAGGGTTTAGGCAGATTTTCTCCGGCCTCTGACAGGTTCCAGATGTGTAACTGGGTTTCTGGCGGCAGGGCCGCACGCCTTGTGGCGGCTGGGAGCCACCGCTTCTCTTCCCTTCACCTCTCCCTTCCAGGAGCTGCTCGGCCTCTTCCCTGAAAATGAGGTGCTGGTGGCAAATGGCTTTGCGTGCTTCTGGCAAATGAGGCTGGAAGGAAAGCTGCAAACTCTTAAGCCATATAGAGCTAAATGCACTTATATTTGTCTTTTTAAAAATTAATGAAGCAATTTGGACATGCTTGTGTTTCACAAGTAGTTTTAAAGAATGCTTTATTTCTCATTGTGTTGTTTCCGAGCAGAGAGGCACATGGAGCATATAAACTTACACTTAAAGGGGAAGCCTTCAAGATGCCTTTGTACACATGCGTTCATCAGTGCTGAAGTATTTCAGAGAAGCTGTTGTGGTGTTTACCTTTGCAACACAAACGCATTCTCCTCCTTCGCTCTCCTTTTAGTCGGCTGCTTTGCGTCCAGGTGTTTGCATTAGCCTTGCTGCCCACTGCATTGCGTGCAGAGAGGTCAGAAATACCTCTGACTTCTCCACTGAGGCCCGTGAGTGTCAGGGCAGGTGCTGCCTTCCTGGGTCCCAGCGTGTGCTCCTGGGACACCTGATTTGCTCTAAAACCGGGCCTGGTGGCCCAGCATTTGCAGCAGTCACCCCTGGATAGGATGCCCCTAGTTCCTGAGGACAAAGCTGCCTCTGGGTTGGTGCAGAACTGGCTAGGGCGTGGATTGTCCATGCCACTTTGCTTGTCTTTCCTCCATCACAACTGCCCTCCCCTGGGAGCTGGCCACTCTTCCTTGCTGGTGGGAGGTGGGTGCTGGGCCCTGTCCTCCCTGCGCCCTTGTTGATGACCCCCAGTGCTGGAATTCACTCTTCATGAATGTCTCTGACTCTTTCTCCTCCTTTCCCAGACAAGGTATTCTTAGAAACTTTGAAATCAGGCCCCACTATTTGGTATTTGGAGCAGCGTCAGGTTCACGGTGACCGTGGGCAGCAGGTATAGCACTCTGGGCAGGGGCACGGCCTGGCACCTATCCCTCTGTTCTTCTGCCGTGTGGGGATGGGTCTTCCCAGCTGGCTTCTTCTCCTCTGCCTGTGTCATGGCTTTGGCTTCTCTGCGTTCGGATCGTCACTCTGCCCTGTGGGTGGGATGCCAGCCCCTGCCCTGTGGCCCAGGGACTGTGCCTTCCTGGCTGATGTTTCCTTCTTTCTGTCCTCCCTGGCCAGGTGCTCTGGCTCCTCCTGTCCCAGCATCTGCATTGTGGTCTTTCATGTCATTCCCCCTCCCCCGCTGTCCCACTTCCTGCTCCAAGCCAGGCCGAGGGTGAACCCTGTGCTCCAGGCTGGGTGCCACCCGCCTCCTTCCCACTGTGCTGCCTTTCCCTCCCTGGAGGTCACAGCCACAGTCTCCAGACAGGTGACTCCACCTTGTGGGCCAGTTGGATGCCACCACCTCAGGGAAGCACCCCTGGAATTAACCACCGACTTCCCAAGCCCAAGCCAGGAGTGCTGTCCTGCTGCTCTTGTGCTGCTCTTCTAGGACTCTTTTCTCCTCTGCAGCCTGGGTTTTCCAGAGCTTACAACCTGGTTGGAGCTGGACAGAGAAGCCTTGGGGAAAGGATTGCAGGTTCAGAAGCACATTTTTCTGGAACAGAGGAAATATGAGGTTGGCATCCCCAACCACATTGCTGGTATCAGTGCATAATCATTTTGGGGGAGTGAAAAGCCAAGGCATTTGCCTTCCTGCTGGGCATTTGTACTAACAGCTCGGTGAGTTGGTGCCTGTGGCTCTGGTCTTTACCCTGTCATGCATGGCCTTGGGACAGCTGTGCCTATTGTATGCATTGTGATTTAGGGGTGTGCCCTGTAGGGGTGTGTGGACTCCTCCAGGACCCTGGACCTCCCAGCTGCTTAGCAAGGGATGCTGGTGCTGGGCCTCAGAGCTGACAGTTAGAGGGCAGAGCTGGAAGTACAGCCCAGGTTTTCTGGTGGCTTTTCTTGTCCATTGTGCACATTTAGCATAAACATAAGAAAGAAAACTCCTCTCTGAAACCCCTGAACACCTTTTAGATCAGACTATTACTGGATCTCAGCACTGCCCATAGCTCCTAATTACTAATAAAGTGACTGATACTAAACAGCTGAAAGCTGAGGGGTGGAGTAATTAAGTGACAGGTCTTTAGTAACAATTTGCATAATTGTTATGATAGATTTTTGGATCACAATTCTTGAATTATAGGGACCTCTTTTATTTCTGATACTCCAAAGCAAGAACATGTGCATAGGTGAGTGTTTGTGTGTACACACTGGTGCAGTGTCTGTTCTCATGTATGTATTTATAAGAATGTGTGTATTATGCTTTTACACATCTGTATGATATCACCTTTAGAACATCTTTTTTCTTTTTTTGTATTTAGTACAGGGTCTCCAGGGTTTCACTGCACAGGTCAGACTCAGCGATCTTCCTGTGTTTCAGCCTCCCAAGCGCTGGGATTAGGCGTGCACTAGCTCACCCAGTCTCATTTTCTATCTCAGCGTGTGTGTGTGGGGGGCAGACTGGAGATGGAAGCCCTGGCCCTGTATCTGCCTAAGCAGGAGCTTTCATCTGCTATAGAGCACCTTTGAAGTATTACAGTTTTAATGCTGAGGCCGAGGTAGAAGCAGCACTGTGGACTGGAAGTTACCTTGCTCAGCACATTTCTTTTGAGCATAATGATGCATATCTGAACTCGGGGTTCAGAAGTGCGGTCCAGTCTTCTGGCCCTCTAACAGTAAGAGGCCAGCTCTGTTCTGCTTGCCTCCGGAATACAGGAAGAGGCAGCGTCCCCAGCCTCGGAGCGGCCCTGGGTCCGTCCTTTGAATATGTTCGGAGACCTCAGCTCTGAAAGCGGACCACTACTCTGCAGTCGCTGGTGCAGGTTCACCTTCTAAAAGCTCTGTTTTCCTGGAGTGGCTTTTCAGCCGTTCGCCAGGCGTGTGCTTGGTGTCGCAGGCCACAGTGAAGGCGGCTTCTTGAAGCTCACTTCAGTGATCACTTAGTTACCTGGCCAGGAGTCTCTTCCTCAAATACAACCGCTGTTAACTTCTCTCCAACGTCACCTAAACAGTTTAAAACACACGGTGTGAGGGGTCCTGAACAGGTGCCTACATAGGTGGGGACAGCTGCTCTAGGGTCCCACTGGGCCCGGCCCTGTGGGCTGGCGGCGTGGACACAGGTGCTGCTGCCCAGCGGGCCGTACGTCGGTCCTCTCTGCACCGGGAGGTGGCGTCCCCCAGCCCCGGGAGCGCGTGTCGCGCGCCGCAGCCAGCTCGGCCGACAGAGGGCGCGCTCTGCATTCTTTTCAGAGCGGCTCCGGGGCTCTGGGCGCTCTGGCTGCAGACCGCTGCGCCGCGAGCGCCCCAGGACGCTGCGCAGGTTCAGGCTGCTGGAGCCCTCTCGCGGGCCTGAGACCTCGCTGGAAGGCGCTTGTGAGACAGACTGAGGCTGGAGGTCGATTCCAGCTTCCGCCTCCGCTCTGGAAGACTTCGGGTTTGAAAAAGTGTTACATGAATGCTTTCCGCAAAGTCCATGCCTCGGTGTCCAGGCGGCGGGCGGGCGGGCAGGGCGGGCTGCCAGGCGACGACAGGCTCATGCGCTCAGTCCTTTGCTAGTCTGGATCTTTGTAGACAGAGCCTCGGATCTGCCATACATCAGTCCTTTGAGAATGGTGACAATTTTCTTTTCTTTCTTTTTTTTTATATATATATTTCCAGCATATCTTTCAAAAAATTTTAAAAATTATTTTAAAGAGAGTACAAAATAGTATTAAAACAGAAAAATTACAAGTTATACAGAATTTATCTTAACACAATAATGGGAATTTCACAGCATTTGCTGTACTGCATAGTGTTGTCTTTAAACTAGTTGATCATATTACCAGATATATGTATACAAAATTGGAAGAAGAAAGAAAAAAGAAATGTATACAAATTAAGAAGAGAAATTGGTCAAAGAATTGAAAAAAGGAGACAGAATAAATTAAGCATTAACTGCTCCTTTCCACAGACCAGCATAAATCAACAGCACAGTTGCCCAAACCATCCTGTAGTGTACATAGACATATCTATTTTCCCCTACTCCTTCTCCTGTCCTTCTCTTCAACTGATTCCTTCCTTTTGAATAGGTTCATTGCTTGTTTCCAGTATCTGTTGTGCCCTTCAGCTTTTATTTTCTTTCTCAGATTCTCACACTAAGGAGACAATGTGATATTTGCAAACATCTAATTATGTTCACTGATTTATTTCTCTTCATAGTACGGTCTCTAGTTGCATCCATTTACCAATAAAAGACTCCAATATAACCCATTTTATAGCTGAATAATACTCCATTGTGTACAAATGCCATGCCTTCTCCATCCATGCCTCAGTTGGTGGGCATCTGGGCAGTTGCCAGGATTTAGCTATGACAAATTGCAGTGCTATAAACATCAGTGCACATATATCGCTGTGGTATAATGTTTCCAGTTCTTCTGGAAAAATACCTAGGAGAGGAATAGCTAGTTTGAATGGAACCTCCAATCCTAGCACTTTAAGGTATCTCCACACTGATTTCCATAGTGTTTGTGCCAGTCTGCACTCCCACCAACAGCAGAGAAGGGTTCCTTTTTCCCATGGCCCCTCCAGCATGTTTTACTGGCAGATTTCTTTTTCTTTCTTTCTCTCTTTCTCTCTTTCTTTGTTTTGCGGCTAGCTCAGCCTGCCCTGGGGGCTGCGGTGACATGGCATGTGATGCTGGGGATTAACCACGGTCACTGTGTGCCTGCCTAAGCTTGCCTGAGCAGGTGCTTCAGACTGCTGAGCTATCTCACTGGCCCTTGGCTGACTTTTTTATTTTTTGGGTTTTTTTCCTCATAATTTTATTGAGAAACAAATAGCAATGAGACAGTTTCAAACCAAATTGGTAAGACAGTTGCAATAATTCACACATTGCACACATTCTTCCTAGTGGTTAATTGCTGTACAAGATGTGGACATGATATCCTATTTACAAACACCATTAGAACAAATCCCTCTATTCATTAAGAGAATGTAACTATATATCTATCCTAACCACTTTGAATACACAGATACAAAATGGACATTCATCTATATCCCCTTTTTTTTGTTAAGTTCCGTTATTTGAATATTATAGGTGTGTAAACTCAGCAAAATATTCTAACAGAGTCCAGTATCCCATACCTTGGCTGACTTTTTGATGTTAGCCATTCTTTCTGGGGTGAGATGGAAGTTCAGTGTTGTTTTAACTTGCATTTCTGGAATGACTAAAGATGTTAAACATTTTTTCACATATTTATTTGCCATTTGTATTTCTTCATCTGAAAAGTGTATAGTCATCTCAGGTGCCCATTTTTGGATTGGGTCTTTGAATTTAGGGGGCCTGATTCTTAGAAATTCTTTATATGTTCTAGATAGAAGGCTTTTGTTGGAGGGACAGCTGTCTATAATTTTTTCCCAGTTTGTGGGTTTTCTTTTTACTCTGTTGGAGATTTCCTTTGAAGTGCAGAAATTTTCCAAAAGGATGAGATCCCTATTGTTGATTCTTTGAAGTATTTCCTGTTTAGTTTGGTTTTTGTTCATGAACCTCTACTTCTATGTTTTTCAGATTTCTACCTACATTTTCTTCCAGAAGACTTAGTGTTTCTGTTTTAATGTTTAAATCTTTGATCCATTTTGAATGTAGTTTAGTGCATGGTGGTAGATACGGATCTAACTTTAGCCTTTGGCATATGGAAAGCCTGTTTTCCAGCATGCTGAGTGTGTCCTGGGTGCAAGACACGTGTCTGTGTGAGCTCGAGCCCTGGCCCCTGCACGACAGGCTGCATAAGGGTCTTGTCCCATTCTCAAGTGACCCTGTGAACAGCCTTGTTTCTCTCACCATAAATTAGATGAGGAGAAAACAGCAGAAGGGAACAGTTTTCTAGGACATCTCAGAGCAAGCAGGCATAGAGCCTGAGCTGGCCTGGGCTTCCAGAGGTGGCCCTGAGCCGTGGAGGTGGGTGTCCCATGGCTGCTCCAGGGGTCCAGGGGTCCTGGGGCCCTGTCTCTGGAGTGGAGCCCTGCCTGGCACTTCTGATAGTTGTTCTTTTGTCTTTGACTCTTGCCGACATCCTGCTTCTCCCTTGTTGCCCAGGGAAATGAGCCTTCTCCTGACACTCCTGCTAACCTTAACAGCTGCTTGGCACCTGCCTGAGATCTGTGTATTTTCGGTGACTCCTGTGACCGCACACCCTTTCCTCTGGGAGCTCTGAGCATCTTTTCCCCATGTACATGGCTGTCAGTCACACTCTGACCACATTTCTCATGGACCATGAGGCAGCCGATGGAGCCTCCTGTTGCCCATTGGTTCACATGGCCAGGAGCAGCCGCTATGAATGGGTCAGAGCGGTTGGTTTCCCCATTAGAGTGCATCAGAGGGTTTCTGTGGCTCATGTAAATCCTGGCTCTTGGGCAGCCTGTGAGGCCCAGGACGCCCAGCCTGGCTGCCTCCTGAGGACACTCTTTTGACACTAGACATGCTGCTGCCTCCAGGCCTTTGTATAAACCAGGTTGGGGTCACTGCCTACAAAGCTGTCTCTGTTCTTTCCATGGCTGGCTTCTTTCCCAACACCTAGAAAGAGTTCCAAAGCAGCTCATTTTTCTTCTTTCCCTCCTTCCGTAGTAAACCATGAGTCCTGGGCCTAGGAGGTGGGATACAGGCCCAGAAGTGTGTGCAGCTTGCCCTCACCCCATGAGTGTCTACTGGAACTGTGCTCTTGGCATCTCACTTCCTTTTTAGCATTCTAGAACCTTCTATGTTTCCATGGGAGAAGCTGCAGGACACCAGGTTCTGGTGCAGTCCCTGCTAGTGTGGCTGGCATTACAGTGCAGTTGAGATTTGAGGCTTCGCCTGCCTCTCATTTCCTGGACGTGGGGTGGCAGGGCAGGAGAGTGGGCGCTGCAGGTGGCAGAGGTGGGTCTGACTCCCAGAGCGGGGCCTGCAGGAGCCAGGGTGGCTCAGTGGGTCGAGCAGGACCCTGTGGTGAGTGCAGCTGCTACCTGCATGACTGCTGTGCACTGGAGAGGGGGCAGCGGTGCAGCCCCCCACGGAGATCCAGAAGGCACAGACATCACGTCCCTGGTCCAACGTGCACCCACAGTCCCTCGTTCTGCGATGCTCACTTGGCCCTAACAAGTGTGTGAGTGGGAAGAGCTTAAATCCCCCTTTGGCCTGGCACTCTTTTTATATACAAAGTTTGGACTGAATGGTCCTGAGTCCTGTGAAGGAAAAGAATCCCTATCTATGTCTTCCTTTGGTTCAGAATCTTACGCTGCTCTGGGTTCTTCCATGTCCTCCTTACTGTGCCAGCTGGTTAGCCCACGTCTGTGGTAAACTGGGCCTGCACACACCTGCCCCGGAGGAGCCGTAGACACAGGTGCGTGCCTCATGGTTAGCCTGGCACGGACAGGGCAGGGACTGCGCTTGGCACTGGGCTGAGCCTACGGCTTGCCCTGCCAGAGTCCTGGCTATCTGCTTCACAGCACTTGCAGTGAACTTCCGGATTGCAGCTCAGGAGGAGGCTGGGCTGGTGTTCGATCCCAACGGGTCTGCATTCCGTGAAAGGACTGCACCTTGCTAGAGGGTAGATGTGTGCACAGTGGGGCCAGCTCTTGCTGGCCATGGAGCAAAGCCCAGATAACAACACAGCTCCTGGGAAGACGCGGGACTGGAGCGGAGACCCCGGCAGCAGCTCTGCTTCTCTGTGTCCTCCAGGTCTTGCAGGACCAACCCAGATGTGTAGCATGAGCCACATTGGAAATGAGGTTTGCCTGCTGCTCGCAGCATGCACTCGAGCTCCAAGCCACGAGTCAGCAACATCTTATCGCACAGGCTGGCAGGCTGTGAGCTGCCAAGCAGCTGGTCTGCAGCTCCTAGCAGGCATTGCAAAGAGCACAGTGCAGCTGCCGTGGCCTGGTAGAAGAGGGTTTGCACTGACCGCTCTCAGGGGTGCGGGTGTAGGAGCCCGGGTGGGTGGAGGCCTCACTGTGACTGCATCTTTGGGGGACTCCTGTGGTGGGAACCTGCACCCCTGACCATCGCGCTCTGTCTCTGAGTGACCACCGTATTCTCATCTGTGTCCTGGGCCCCCTCCCAAGACCCCCTATTGCTCGGCACAGTGGAGGGGGCCCACCAACTGAGCTGCTCCCTGGCTTCTGAGCCCAGCAGCATTTTCTCTAAACAACGGGAAATGAGTAGCACTCTCCCTGTTTCTTCAGCCACTGCCACCTGGCTGAAGCCATAGCTTTCTATCGCATGAAGCAGCCATCTCCTCAGGAAGCAGATTTTTCCCCTGTGGGCTCTTCTCTCTCCAGGACAGCCACAGCCTGAGCCTTTCCTGTGCTCACGGGGTCCTGAGTCCCCTCCTCCCTCCTGGCAGTGGGTTTGGGCCAGGCCGCTGATCACCTGTCCTCTCCAGGAGGGTTCTGAGGGTCCAGGTGGGCAGCAGTGTCCTGAGCTTGGGCTCCCTGCTGCGTGGACTCATTCAAGGAGACTTTGTGAATGGCCTAGTGTGCCTGTGTGCTTTAAGCAGAGCACTGTCTTCTGACTTTTGATGAAACTAGAATCAGTGAGAAGAGCAGAACAGATATCCCCAGATGTGCCACCTCGACTGGGGTGTCACCCCCTTGTGCACAGCCTCAGCAGTCTCCCCATGCATTTGCACCTCATCTTCAACATGAGCTCTTTGTCATGGTCCTACAAAAGAAATCACCATCTAAAAGGATGAATTTCACTCTTACACAAACTTTTTTTTTTTTTTTTTTTTTTTTTTTTTTTTTTTTGCGGAACTGGGGATTGAACTGAAGCCCTTGTGTTTGCCAGGGAAGCACTTATTCCACTGAGCCATCTCCCCGGCCCCCTTACACAAACTTTTTAAAATTTAGTTTTATAACGAACTGATCTATACAAAAATTCTGACTATCTTATAAAAGCTGGTATCCCAGAAATTAAATGCCAGTGGGTGAAGAGAAGTTTGTTTGCATCGGGAGTCTTTTTTTGGAATGGTGCAAATTCTACTTGAAAAGCAGTGCATATGAAACAGACACTCCCTGGACACACAAAGGATTTGGATGGTGCGGAGTATGCATGACAGCAAGTGTTTTAAGGTTTTGTAATGCCCAGGTAAGGATGTGAAGGGGCCTGTGTGCTCCCCACACACATCACGTGTGGTAGGTCCCCAGAGCCTGAGCGCCGGAACTCCAGGTGGGTGAAACGCCACATTTTAAGTGCTGGAATTTTAAGAACCAAAATTGTCACTTTTAAATGTTTACTTTCCTGACTTGAATGGATTTTTCTGGAGTGTCACTGCTACTCTGATTTTCTGCATGTGCTGGTTTTAGCTGCGGTCATGCTATATGGGGACCCGAGGTGAAGTGGTGTGGACGGGCAGCCCTGGAGTCTGCTCTTTGAGGTCCTTTGGGAGTTCCTTCCTCATGGGCTGCAAAGCCATGTGCGGAGAGGCGGGCTCTCCGTGGACCACCAGCTGTGGCTGTGTCCCGGTGTCCTCCAGAGCCTCATGGGGCTGGATCGTTTTCCTCTGGGAGGTGGCTGGATCTAGATTGCAGTGTTGGGACTGAGGTGCAGCGACAGAGGCTGGCAACTGTTCGATCAGTGCCCTGCTCACACTGGCACCCACAGCCTGGATATGACAAAAGGGGCAGAAAGCAGCCTCTTTCCTGGGCTTGCTGCCATGCTGCCTTCTGTCCACTGCGATCTGTCTCTCTTCTGTCATGTGCCTTCCCCTTGAAGCCAGCCAACTATGGACTGCAACCGCCACAAACTGTGAGCTACCTAACCCTTTTCCTGTTTAACTTTGGGTATCAGGTGTTTTGTTCCAGCACCAGAGAGGAAAGATGCTAAAACTCCACCCTAGTCTAAGCTGCTCCACCTGTGAGCACGTGGCATTCCTGCCTGCTGGGTGCTGGTGGCCGTGGGGACCTCCTCGGGTAACTGTGTTGGGGTGAGGGGGCACTGCTAAGGGGTGGCTGGATCTCGAGCTGCCACACTCACTGGTGGGTTAAACCATGGATGAGCTGATGGCTGAATGAGCTGTTATTTAGGGGTGGGGCCAGGTGGAAGAGGGGCATCACAGGAGTGCCACGTGGCGAGGCATTTCCTCCTGCTCTCCCGCCATGCTGGGTCTGCCCTGGAGTCCGCCAACCATGGACTTGGCCCTCCCAAACCACAGCCCCAAATCAACCTCTCCTCCAGTACGCCGTGGTCTCAGCACCGCGCAAGGTGGCTGACACACCAGAGCACAGTAAGGACACAAAGCTTCCACTGCCAAAGGTTCTGCACATAAATGTAAAGGAGCAGGCCCTTTACACGGAGACGTTCCTTAACGAGCAAAGACAAGTCTTGGTTGTGTCAGTCCTAACTGCCCGGTACCGTGGGTGAGCTCTGGGCACAGGCTGGCCGCAGCTCTCCGCACAGCGTGCAGCGCTGCTCGTTCACGGGCGGAGAAACGGCTCTCGGCAGGCTGTCGAGACGGCTTGCAGTGTACGGCGCTTCCGCCTTAGTAAAGTACGTCATAGAAGAGAGCATTCCTGAGATGTTCGGAGGCACGTGAGGGCGGAAGGAGCGAGCCTCGCCCGCGCAGCGCACCGGACGGCTGCGCAGCCGAGGGCCGCCGGCCTGGGGCCTGGTTCTTGCTGGAAGAACACATACTGTGTTTAGTATTTATAAGGTTTATAACAAGCCTGCGAGTTTGGGTGATATCTCCGAGGTGGCGTCCAGCTTCACACTAACGAGCGGCGCGGCCTCCCGCGCGACGTCCGTGTCCTGTCACGTAGGGTGGAGGGCAGCGGCGGGAGGGCGGGAGACCCACGGGAGGGCCCGCGGCTGCCGGGCGGCGCCCCTGCACCCTGGAACCCGCGCTCGTGCCTGGGCGCCAGCGTCCGACTGCGACCCCCGCTGCTGCTGGTCCCATTCGACCGCGCTCCTTTTCTAAACTTCTTTGCCCCCCCCCCCCGACTTAGAGTGGGCTGCTGTCCTTGGCAACTGAAGGGATTTATTTTCCATTCTGTCTGCTACTGCCTAGGTAAAAGCTGAGAATTTTGGCTGCACAATTAGATGGCTTATTTCTGTGGCCTGCCCTTAGCGATCATACTGGAAAGGGGATTCTGCGGTAAATGTTTAAGCTTTTGTCCATCCTCTGTATCTCGTTGCGTCCTGTTGAGTCCACGCCCCGGATCAGGTTGAGTTATAGACCTGAAACGCGGTCTGGCAGACGCCTGGGTGCCGCCCGGAAGTGGGCCGTGCTAGGGAGGTGACACTCGTTTCAAGCCACATAACGAGAATCCGAGAGGAGCTTTCCTGTCCGGTTTTAAGATTGTCCCTGCTCTAAGTAAAAGGCTTATGGAGACTGATCCTGGTGGTCTCACGGCTGGGCTTAGTTCTGTTTCTGGGCTTCCTACCATCTTCTGACGGTAATGGTTTCGTCTACCAGGAACAGACAGTGGTCTTCGTGCCTAATCTTTTGAATAGTCTAAAAAAATCCTTCTTAAGTGTTTCATAATGTGTGCGGCGTAAGGAAGTTCTAATGGCTCTTGGTTTGGGTGTTTCAGAGGGCAGTAGTACCCCAGACATTATAATCCAAGATAAATGATAGCACATTTTATCTTTGAATTTGTGAAATCTTACTCCACTGCTCTGCAAATGTATAAACGTTTTCTTTTCAAAAGATCCTAGGCTTAAATTATGGCTGTACATTAACAAATGGTTTCCATACTTCAGGGACCGTGTGGGCACGGCTTCCTGCTAGCCATTGCCCACGTTTGCATCGTGTGGAACAGAGCTGGGTGGTTAGTGTTTAAATTCTGCCTCTCCTGGGGCTTTGCCATACCAGGATAAGGGGTGTTGGGTGCTTTCTGCATATTTACTGTGTTGGGCTGTGAGACAGAGCTTCCTCGCTTTTGTGGGTAAAGGTGGCAGTGCAGAAAGGGAGACACAGGCGGCTGTGTTTGCTGCCACCACTCGGCGGGGCGTGTGCTCCTGCGGTGCAGACTCTGCCTGCCTGCAGCCTCCAGCTGAGTCCCTCGCCCTGCTCGATGGGGACAGGGAAAGGCCTGGCACAGTGTGGCGCCGTGCCACGCATGCCGGGGTCATGGACCCTGGCTGCCTTTCGCTGTCCAGGGGGTGTGCGCAGTGCATCCCTGACTAGGGTGGCCAGTGTCCCGCCTGGGCAGGGTGCGCCCTGTGGAGCGCTCCGGCCGTGGGAGTCTTGGTCTGTGGGGCCAGGGAGTGCACTCTTAGCATCTTCCAACCTGCCGAGTTACAGCATCACGTGTGGAAGGAGCCCCTGTTCGCTTGGATTTTAAACCCAGGAATCCAGTACCTGTGTAACTGCAATATGGGAGCTGTTCCTTGACTTCTGAACCCAGGGTTTCCCCTTTGAGCACTCCTGAATCGCCCCGTCCTGGACTGGAGGAGCTACGTCTCCACCCTAGAACTGTGCCTAGTCCTAGGGACACATACCCCGTTCCTGGGACGGGGGCTGTGGAGCACTGTGCTCCCGAGCTCCTATGGGTGTTGTGCATGGTGGCGAGAGTGGTTATGTCTGTAAACCATCAAAAACATTGCTTTTTAATTTACTTTTTAGTGGAAAGTCCAGATCCCGCCCCAAAGGCTGATGGTGATGGTTCCAGCGCGGCGCCGGCTCCGTGCGGCCCTCCTTGCTCCTGGTCCTAGGCTGTGCAGCAGCCCTCCTCCCTCTCCCGCACTCTGCCCTGGGGGCTGTTCCCTTCAGACCGGAGCAGGTGGCTCCCTGACTGCTTCGTGCTCGCAATCCAGTTAGGAGACTCGGTCAGGTTGGCAGGGGCCACTTTAGTTCTCCTTCCTACTGGATGGGGATGGGAGGACGCAGTCGCAGTACAGGGCGGTGCTGGGCTGCCTGAGGTGTTCTCCGAGAGCTGACTGTTACCCCCGTTGTGCTAGCATGGTTGGTGCCAGCCGCCATCTCCTGCAGTGCCTTAGCAAAGGAGCGGCATCACATCTCAGACACAGCTTCAGAAGCGGCTTTCCTGGGTCCGCAGTGTGAAGGACCCTGAGGACACAGGCAGGGCGGTGGGCAGGTGTCACCCTCACCCCTCTGAGGACTGACTGTGCCCCGAGCAGCTCTTGGCAGAGCACACAGGAGGTTGGGAAGAGCGAGAGGCCAGACAGCAAAGGTCCACCCCGGCCTCTGGTTCTCTGCATGCCAGCCTGCTGTCTGAGTCCTTGTGGGCTCGAGAGCCACATGCCAACACAGCTCCTGCTCTTCTGGGCTTGCATGGTGGCTCTGTGGATCCTGGAGCCGGCTCCATTTTCCTGGATGCCTTCCTCCTCCATGCCGGGCTTTTCGCTGGCTCAGTGGTCATAGTGGTTGAGGACTCTGACTCTCTGGAAGCCCCGTGCTTGGAGACATCTCAGCTCTTGGGGTGCGATGGGGAGCTGCTGCCCTGGAGGAGAAGGTCCCAGAGCTGTGGCTCCAGGGGGGACAGGAGCTGCAGCGAGGGCAACAGACACTGGGACCTAGGGAGCCCTGGAACCCCCAGCAGAGTGCAAGAGGGGGCGGAGATGGCAGGGAGGTCTGGGGTCTGGATCCAGGCTGGCCAGCTGCCTGGGGGCCCTGAGCTCAGAAGCAGGGCAGTGGCACGGCTGGCTGACCATAGGCCTCCTGGGCGTGGTCCTGTGAGGTAATGCTGGGGGCCTTGTGGGGAGGTTCAGACTGAGGGATAAACTCATAACTGTGTACCGCAGCCCGAGTGCTTTGAGGAGGGCCCGGACGGGGCGAGGCTGCTGAGGCATCTCAGGGAGAAGCAGCCTCAGCGGAGCGCAGCCCGCCCTTGGGTGTGAATGCGATTTAGCTGCTTGAGCCGGGTTTCTTTAGCTCATCTGGTTCACTCTGGTCTCTGAGGACAGCAGAGTGATCTTGCTGGTTTACATGGCTGGATTACTTCCAGGCAGTTTATCAAGGTAAAAGGATGTTGCGTGTGAGCCCACGCCTCTGAGCAGGTCACCTGGTCCCCGAGGGCTGTCTGCCCAGATGCTCGGGCCATGCCAAGCTGAACAAGACCAAGGAAGTGTTGACATTGCCAGCTGTTCCCCTGCAGCCTGGGCTGGCTCTCTATGGGCGTAACTGAGGCTGCACATAGTGCTGCAGGAGCCCAGGCCCTGACCCAGGTAAACTGAGGCAGGCCTCTGGGCCCCCAGGCTCTGTGGGCATGAAGCACAGATGTTCAAGAACCAGGAGAAAGTGATGCTCACCATGGCCTTGTGCTATTGATGGGAAACTGCTCGCTGAGGTGATTCCCCAGAAGGCGCTGACAGGAAGCGCAGCAGTGAGCTCACACCTCACAACCTGACACGTTCCTCCTGGGAACACAGCACACAGCAGCTGCAGTGTGATGGTGGAGCTTGGGTGCAGGCCTGGAGCGCCACACTGAAGCCCGCAGCAGCAGCAGCAGGTGCAGCGCCGTCGCCGTCTGAGCGCAGCACTGCAATTCACGCAGACTGCCTGCAGAGTCGCCACTTGGGCTGAGTCCCCTAGGGTTTCCTCTGCAGCTGGGTCAGTGTCTTCATCCGCAGCCTACGTTTTCTTTCATCCCCTCTCCCTGCCAGCAAGCAAGGCCCATCTCGAAGACGTGATTTTCTAGAAGAGCCCACAGTAGATTTCCGTTTGGTGTAGCACTTTTATGTGCTATGGAGGGGGAACTTGACACTTAGAGAGAAAGACTGGTAACTGTAGTGCAAATGTGAGGAAGACGCAGCAGCCGGCGTGTGGGGTGTGAGGGTCGTGAGAGCAGAGCCAGGCGCTGCGCTGGGCGTCTCCCCTGGATTCAGCACGTCTCCAGCGTGGGCCGATTCTGGATTTGGCGTCCGTGTGGCTTCACTGCGACAGCTTTTTGGCTTGCTGGGATTGAGGCTTAGCTGCTGGTGGCCAGGAGGAGCATGAGGTTGAGATCCCCCGGCCTCAGCCGCCCGGTGCTGGGCTCCTCAGGCGGGCCTCGCGCCCGCAGCTTCGTAGGCACCTGCCAGCTGTGCGCCCCGCTGCAGCGCGCCTCACTGTCTAGTCGCAAAGCGTGGCTCTCTCGCAGCAGTGCCCTCATCGTACCTTCCGAAGCTGGCAATTCCTGGGAATCACGGGACCACTTCTGTTTCCTTTTCAAAGAGAGTGCAAAATGATAAAAAGAAACAACATTAGAAACAATATAGAATTTCACTAAACAAAATAAAAGGAATTTGACAATGGTGGTTGTATTACATATTATCATCCCAAATTAGTTGGTTAGGTTACCAGATATAAACACACAAAATTGGGGGAAAAAAAGAAAAACAGAAAATTTAAGCATTAACTGCTCCTTTCAGTAGACCAGCAGAAATCAGTGGTCCGATTGATGGTCCATGCTGTTATATATATATCCTTGTCCCTGTTTTCTTTTGTCTTTTTCCTCATTCCAGTGATTCCTTCTCATTGAACAGGTTCTTTCCCTTTCGCAGTATCTACCGCACCTTTCAGATTTCGTCTACTCTGTCAGGGGCACTAGGGAGACAGTACGATGCTTACACAGGGGGTCTGATTTATCCCACCCACCAGTGTGCTCCCTACTTACCTACTGAAGCATCCGTTTATCTATAGAAGTCTCACGTTTATCTTTCTTTATAGCTAAAGAATTTTCTGTTGCCGTGTAAAAATGCTGCATCTTTTTATCCATTCCTTGGCCAGGGGGATTTGGGCTGCTCCCAAGATTTCGCTGTGACAATGCGCTGCTGTAAGCATGGATGCGCATCACTGCAGCATGTTTTCAGCTCATTCCAGCATGCAGTTTAAGTCTGAGGCCTTGTCCTTTCCTCAACAGAGAGCCTGACTGAATACATGAGAGGCGTACGTGGAGCTCACTTTGCTCCTGATGCAGCCAGAGCGAGGGAGGGGGAAGCCCTCACCCTCCCTTGAACCTCACCTACTTTGGCTTCTGATGTGCCTGCAGAGGCGCGGGAGTGCTCCCTGCTTCCAGCAGGAGGGGCTGCCACCCGAGGGCGGGCATGCTGCCCACCGTGTGCTCCCGCCATGCGTGCTTTGAGGAGGGATTGCGTTTTGCAGCATGCTCCGCACCAGTCAGATGCAGTGGTCTGGTGTTCTCAAGTTAGTCCTGCCACTGCTGTTGTGACTGCTTCTGGAGAAACGTGGAGAGAGAGCCGTGGCCTGGGGGTGTGGCTGCGTTAGCTCCAGGTGCAGAGGGAGGGCAGAGGCCGGGCTTGTGCTGCCCTTTCTGCTCTCCGCTCCGCCCTGCTCCTTCCACATCACTGACGCCAGCACAGCCAGGTCCCTGTTCTTTAGCCACTGGGAAGGGTCTGGGAGCATGGTGAGGTGGTGAACCCTGACCACTACAGAAGGTCTCTGCAGGACTGTGCGCTGGGGACCCAGGCTGTGCATGGATGCAAGAACCCAAGGGCCCACAGCAGTCTCACTCTGGGCACATGGGTGTCGGGGTGGTGCCCTGCTCTGGGTAATGGTGAGGAGGTGAAAGGATCCTGGGGCAGTGTGAGACATGCAGCACCTTGGGCTTCAGATGGGGAAGGAAATTAGGGGCAGAAAGGCAGGGAGGAAGCTAGGTCAGGCAGCCTCCTGGAAGCACGTGCTGCAGGTGAGGCACAGTAAAGGTAGGGCAACAGAAGCTGGACTTAGGTGGGCCTGGCTTCAGGCTCAGCTGCTCCTGAGACACTCCGCAATATGCAGGGCAGTGACTGTCCTCGCCCTTAGGGCACCTGGTCCCAGCCTGTGGCACCCGAGGGGCCTGGATGCTGTGGTCCAGGTGTGGGCTCCTGACACCTCTGCTCAGTGCCTTCCCTTTCCTCCTTGTCAGGCTCCTTCTGGAAATCGGAGGCCAAGTCCTGTGTCCAGCAGACTGCAGGTCACCCGCAGGTGCCTGCCGCTCCCACTCGAGGACCTGTCTTGCCTCGATCTGCAGAGAGGAGGAGAGGGCAGTAGGGAGAGTAGCTCACACGTCTGGTGCTAGTGACCATATCTGCATGTGTTCACCCATGGTGGATCTTGAATTTTCAGAATGTGAAGTTAGTCTTTCAAAAGTGTTTATGTCACTTATTATTCAAATTATTCAAAGTCTGGTGACAATGTGTATATACCTTTTATTCTAAAAGAGCCTTTTGAAAATAGGAAGA
>NW_004524724.1:940331-948691 GCF_000260255.1 Octodon degus
TGTTTTCTCTCCATGTGACTCTCCTTAGGCACACTCTACATCATTGATCACTTTCCTCTGTGGCCCCATAATCTTCTTGATCAGAAAATTTGGGACACAACTGAGTTACATGATGTTACAGTATAAGTTCTCCTGTGTCTTGAATCTTCACTGACCTTAAAAGGCTGGGGCCAATATGTTGGCTCTCCTTGCAGCCCTTCTTTTCCTCTAATTTTTGGTCTGCAAACTTAGGTTGTTAACCCTCCAGAAGAGAAGCTTGTTATTATCCTACAGCATAGGCAGGTGAACTTAACCTCACTATCTGTCTGAATACCAAACATCTTAGGCATAACATGGAACAGGCAGTTTCCACCTAGTATTGATATGTTAAACCTTAAGTCTCTACAGAATATGGAGAAAAAAATTAAAAATATTTTTAAAGTATGAATAAAAAATTACTTTTTTTTTTACACAGAAATTTAGAAATCTAACCATATACATCTAAGTTGGCAGCATAGTAGGGCCACTTAGTCATGCTTCAAGAAAGGGAGACTCATCTCCGCCCCATCTGTCACTCTGCTGTTCCCTGAGTTGAGTTTTCTGCCTGGTGCAATGGGGACCCCTAGTGCTGGGCCCCTGAGATGGCCCAGGGCCTGCTCACAGCCAGCGCTGCAGGGAAAGTGAATCTGGTCTTGGGATCCAGCGTGGAGCTCCACGCCTTGCAAGCAGACGGGGTCAAGTTGTGCTTGCTGCTGCCCTCGAGACAGGAAGCATGGAGCAGGACACTTGGCGGGCTGAGGAAATCGTCCACCTTATGTGTCTGGTGACATAAGGTGGTCACCTTCAGCCTCAAAGAGTACTAATCTGGCATGGTTAATCAATGGTAGCAAAATATCTGCCAGGTTCAGAGACCCTGGACACCATGGAGTTCCCAGAGGTCTAAGCATCCAGGTGCCCAGTGTGAGGAAGAGAGCCGCTCCTTGGCACAGCGGGCTGTGCTCTATTTCCAGTGCATCCTATGCCATGGAGCCCCCGTGGGCTGTCCTGCACCGTGAGGCCCCCGTGAGCCAGCAGAGGAGGGAGCAGAGGGCTGCAGCTTTCACCCCAGTCAGTTCCTGGCGCTCGGGCATGTCATCTGCATCGCCATGATGGCATTTGTCCTCTCCCTGGTCACTAGCAGCACCAGAAGCCGATGTCTTTGGCTCCTGAGGCACTGAGGATGGTGTGGCTCACCGTGGCCACTGCTTGTGACAGTATGGGTGCTGGGCAGAGGGTCAGAGACTGAGCTCTAGCTTCTCTGATCTTGGATGTGAAGGCCATACTGGCTTCCACACCAAGGTGGAGACGCCCGGGACCCCCAAGTCTGGGCTGGCCCATGGGCATGTACACCAGTGCAGCCCGGGTCTCCACCAGTGTGTGTCCTCACACAGCACTTCCACTGCGACTCCTCACCCTCACTGCTTCTGGAACTGGAATCCAGACCTGGCCTGGCCAACCTCACAGCCCAGCTGTCCTGTCCTCCTTCCTGTCTCGGGGTCCTTCCTTGCCAAACTCTGCCCTCCCTCCTTGGTGCCAGCAAATCCACACTGAGCTGATAAAAGGGGAGTGGGTTGTTCCTATTGGAAACATTTGCACCCAGTGAGAAAGTGGAGGCAGCGCCGCTCGCTGTCTGCGATGACAAGGACGCCTTTGTCACTGCCTTCTGGCCCTCGGCACCTGTGGAAGGCAGAGTTACCTGGGGAAGAATCGCCACACAGCATCTCCGTGTGCTTAGTAGTTTCCTCTACTCATTTTATGCTAGAACAGCCCCCACTGGCGCCCTCTGCTCCTGGCCCCTTAGGGAGGATTCAGCATGCAAACAGGCCTGTGCTTGTCCCTTGGGTTCTGTCCCAGCCTTCCTTCTGTGGGGAAGGTGTCTGCACAGCTTGCCATGGAGAGTCCGTGCCCTTTTCCTCAGGAACAAACGTTGCTGTCTTGCAGGTGCGGACGGTGGGGTCGCTGAGGCCTCCTGCAAGGCGGAAGTGGTGCTTCTGACGGGCTGCTTTTCCCTTCTGTGGTCTCAGCTGCTAGCTTTGTATGCTATAGAATTTCGTTTTAAAAGTATGACTTTGAGTACTGCCGTAGTGTTTGAAAATAGCCACTTGTTAGACTTTTGTAGCAATAAAGAACACTCCATGTGTTTTCTCCCAGTGCTGTTAGCAGCCTCTCCTGTTGGGAGCAGGAAGCCAGGGGTGAAGCCCGCAGAGGCTGCGGCTCAGCTCTGCCCACAGAGGATGCGGGAAGGCACTGACAAGACCCACTGCATTCCGCAAATATTTCACTTAGAACGAGAAATGCGGGGGTCAGGTTTGCTCCTGGGCCATCATTTTCTTACCTCTGCTGCAGAGTCCTCTTTTTATTTTGTTTTTTATTTTATTTTTTGGCGGAACTGGGGGTTGAACCCAGGCCCTTGTGCATGCCAGGCAAGTGCTTATTCTACTGAGCCATTTCCCCAGCCCAGAGTCCTCTTTTTAGACAGAAAACCAGAAGCAAAGCAAATCCCAGCTCAAGGATTTGCAGTTTGGGTCTGTGCCCCTGCGCCCATGTCTGTCCCTAGCAGGGTCTTGTTCTTCCTGCTCGGCCCTGAGCTTTGCTTGCTGGAAGGCGAGGGTGCCTGCTGGCTGACTGCTCTGGGGGTGAGAGCTGCCCATCTCTGTGCGGCTCTGTTGTCCTGCATCTCACAAGGGGCTCAGTCAGCACACGGTGATTCTCCAGCCACCCAAGCTGTGGATGGCCGCAAGGCGTCGGGATTCCCCGATGACAGAAGTGAGTTCCTCACCATGTGGTGTGCTACCTCGGGGCATGGGGGCATGAGGATGGCTGTGCAGCGCGGCTCCCGAGAAGTCTTGGTGCAGGGCGTGGCCACGCAGAGGCCTCTACCTTTCGGGAGATGATGGTGAAGTGGTGTCATCGCGAGCCCTGAGGAGACGTGTCAGGGCGCGCAGGTGAGAGTCTGGGAACCCAGTGAGGCCAAATCACCACTGGTCAGGGAATGGACATGGCGCTAGAAAGGCCGTATCTGTCCATATGCTGGACCAGTTTCCATCTGGAGGGAGAGGTCATAGATGTGTGAGGTTAAACAAGAGAAAGGTCAGAAGCACACAGCAGCCTGTGCCTTGACGAGTTCAGAGGTCAGAGTTCAGAGGTCAGATGGCAGATGGCAGAGGTCAGGCAGATGGAAGGTGGCAGCTGCCAGGGCCCATGTTGCCCAGACAGGATGCTGGCAGACACCATCCCCACACGGTGAGTGACCAATCCCTGGTCAGTATGGCACAAAAGATAGTGGTCAGAAGTCCCAGATAGGGCCCTTGCAAGAGATGGGTGTCTCTCCAGGGTGAAGCTCTAGGCAGAAAGTGAAGGGTGAGAGGTCAGAGCTTGAGGAAATGGTGGTGGTGATGGTGGACTTCCCTGGAGTGCTGCGGTTCCGTGCAAGCTCAGACGGTTGCACGTGTGGCAAGGAGCACTGGAAGATGTGGGATTCCAGGAGCTGAGGGAGAGCATCAGTCAGTGAGGTCCTGCTTTTTGGAAGGCTGAAATCCTAGGAGAAACAGCCATGGTCCTTGCCACTGTTCCTTTTAGGCACTGGAAAGAGTGCAATCCCCTGGACTATGTGCAGAAGGACAGTGTGTTGGATGGCACTGACTTGAATTGCAGCATTAAAACTGAATTTAGGGGTTTTTTGACCTTGTAAGCTCTCTGTTCTGTGTTCTAGAATAAATTACTTCTGTAAAGAGGGATAAGTTCCCATAAGTTCCTTGAAATTATTATTTAAGACTTGTTTCTTATAAGATAAGTATCAGTGGCCGGTCTTATGATTTACTCAAGTGCCAGCACAGAAAAGCTATGTAGAGATCATTTTATTGTGAACTAATTTCATACTCACAGAAAAGCTCAAGACTGTACAAAGAGCCCTTATATACTCTCTATCAACAGTCCTCAAATGTTAGTGTTTTGTCCTATCACATTTGCTATATATAATGTTACCAATTTTCCAAAAATTTTGTGTGTAATTTGGAGACATGATAGTCTTTACTTCTAAAGCATCTGTGTTTTGGAAAAAGCAAAAGTTGTCTCATTTATATCTTTAAATTTATTTATTAAATAAATCTGGTATAATATATCAGATGTATGAGACACTAAATCAGATATAATAGTGTTATACAGTCCATAGAACTTATTAAACTCTCGCTAATTGTCCCATATCATAGTTACTTTTCTTGTTGAGAAGGCAAAGTACCCAGTGCCCAAAGTTAAAGGGAGAGAGGTTCATTCAGCTCAGTTTGTAGTGTTTTCAATCCATAGTCTGCTGACTCCAAGGCAGGGTGGCAGGACAGACAGGTATTGCAGAGGTAACAGAGTAACAAGGGACCACACAGCTGTGTGTCCCTCATAGCTCATCCAGGCTACTTAGGGTAGGTTGCGCACACCCCTTAATTTTCATGCCCTTGGTCTTAGCATTGCACCATGAATTGATCCCAGTATCACATGCTCCAGATCCAGAGACTTCTGGAAAGTCCCCCCTATGACCCCATGAAGCTTTGGGGGCACATTCAGAAACAAGCCATAGCACTCTAACCCTGGCCACCCAAAGACTCACACAGACCCCTTTGTGTAAAAGGCATTTAGTCCGTCTCTGACTGTTGCTGAAATCCTAACAGTTTTAGCATTGCTGAAAAATCCAACTTCCAGGTCTCCTCTAAAAGGCAAACTCTCAGCTGCAAGGCCCTTGTTATGGCTTGGCAGACAGTCTGTCTGCATTTTACTTGTGTCAAGAGACTGAGGTTGAAGATGCCAGACTAATTAATCTGGCAGAAGAAATGTTAAGGCAGTTGAATGTTGAGGTGGTGGCATGGCTACTGTTGGGGGCGTTTAACCAGATTTATGTCAAGAATCAAGGGCCAAGAGCCCAGCAGGATGATTTAAAATGTTGTGAGTTTGGCCAGAAAGGCAGTTCCAATAAAGTTGTGGTCTGAAAAGATGGAGCAGAGGAGAAATTGGTTACTGAAAAGATTAGCAAGAAAAAGCCAAGTATTTCAGAAGAAGACAACAGAAAAACTGGACCAGCAGGACCCAGTAGGACTCCAGTCCTTGCAACCACAAGTTGCAAAAGTGAAAGACTTTGCTTTAAGAAGAGAGCCCCAGAGCGCAGCGTTCTGGAACAGCAGCAGCCTAGGGAAGCTGTTCCTGAGGATTTTGGCCAGAGGCACTTGGCCCCGGCATCCAAGAAAGAAGGGAGCCTGGCTGTTGCTCTGGCTGACAGAGCACTTGGTGCTATCCACATGACACTGGCTCTAGGGACATGCAGAATGCAAGAGTGTAGGGTCAGAAAGGCTCCCACCCAGATCGCAGGAGAAGGCCTGGCAGGCCCGCAGTGTGCCCCTGAGAGGGCAGTGTACGAAGCTGAGAGGGTGAAGCTGAAGGTACAGTGGAGTCCCCTGAAGTTTGGAGAAAGCAAGAACATCGATTATCTGAGGAGAGCTGCATGGTGTGAGCAAAGCCAGCCCACAAGAGAAGCCGTGAGAGCTACAGCCACTGGCAGTGCTGTGTGCAAACTCTTTGCAGTTCACAACTTGCCACAGATTGCTGGAGATGCCGAGAGTGGAACTGTGGGACGTAATGCTTGCCCTGATGGATTTTGGTTTTGCTTTATTCCTATTCTTTGCTAGCCCTCATTTGTAGCTTTTGGAATTAAAATACCTATCATGTGCCACTGAATGTTGGAAGTGTTTAACTCTTGTTTCATTTGTATAATGGTGTCTTAGTTATTTTTCTCACTGCTGAGAGAAAGTTAAGGAGGAAAGGTTCGTTTGGCTCACAGTTTGCAGAGGTTTCAGTCCATCATAGGCTGGATCCAAGGCAGGGTGGCACATGGCGGACAGGTATTAAAGAGGAGAAACAGTTCAGCACAGACAGAAAGTAGCAAAGCACAAGAGGCAACACAGCTGTTTGTGTCCCTTTTGTCTCCTCCAGGCCCCTTAATCCTCATGCCCTTGAGCCTAGCACTGCACCATGAATTGATCCCAGCACAGCACACTTGAGATCCAGCCACCTCTGAGAATGGATTCTCACTTCTGAGAATCTGCACCTGTGACTGCAGAGGGACATCTAGGCACAGCCCTAGCATCCCACTAATGTTTATTTGTAACAAAATAAAACCCTCCTCTCTCGGATCCAAGCCAGAATCACATATTGAATTTGATGGCTGTGTTTCTTTGCTGTTTTTTGTTCTGGATCAGGGCTTGAGCTACCCTTCTCTTTTATAGCCTGCACATTGGAGAGTGCTGCTCTGTCTCTGCACCTGCCGCTCAGGCTTGTCTGATTTCCCCCCTGGTAGATGGAGGTCTCATCCTCTCCAGAGCTCTGGCAGGAGAGTGATGCATTCTCTTCAGCGTGTGAAGTCGGGGGGAGCGCAGTGCCGCCTGCCGTGTCTAGTGATGCTGACTTTGAGCACTCCGTTCACGTTGCCTCCCTGCGATGCTGTCAGCTTCCATTTGACATCAGTAAGTGTTGCAGGGAGACGCTTTGGTGCCTTGCGAGGCCTCCTTTCTCACCACACCTTCGTGCAGTGGCTTTAGTGAGTGCCTGAGACAGCAGTCACCATGACGACCTGAAGGACTTGCTTTGGTAGGAAGTCCACCATGAGAACGTCCCGACTTTCTGAGGCCTCTCTTCACGCACCCTGTAGCGTGGCGCACATCCAGAGCCATCACCGTCTTCCGTGAGTGCTGCTCCCTCCCCATCACTCACTTCGGCTCTTCTCCCCCCAGGTTGGAGCTGTGGTCCGGGCAGCACCTGGAACCCCAGGCTCTGTGACTTGTTCCCGCATGTTTTGGTGGGCTGTGCTTTGTGGCACAAGATGCCTGAGACTGACTTTTGCTTCTCTTGACTCAGCTTTTCTCCAAGAGGTTCTCTGGGTTGAGAACAGCTGAAGAAATACAATCTCGGTGCTGGTGTGCTTTGCTATTGGTCTGCTCAGAAATTCAACAAGGAAGTGTGAATATGTCTATCCCCCCAGATACCTCTGTTGATTCCATTTGGAGTTCTTTGCAGTCCTTGCTGTTTTTTTTTCTTTGTGGGGTATCTCAAAACCTACATGACTTGGACAGTGTCCATAGTTTGGTACATGCTCCCATCCTGTAGGGCTCCCGCTGCACACCCCTGGTGCGGTGGGCAACAGTCTCACTGGCCCCTTTGTGCCAATGGGCAGACATGTGTGTTTTCTTATGCTTTGTTAGCGAAGGCCCCACACATTAGAGGCTCCGAGTGCCTTGTGCTCTGGTCCTTAGCAGCACATGCTGCCACCCCTCTTCAGTGCTACTCCCTGCCATGGCTGCCTTATCCTTGTTGTATGGCTGGACCGTGCTTTGCAGAGTGCTTTCCTGTGTGCAGGCACCGCTGCAAGCAAAGAACAACCTTAGCGCAATGTGTTTCCAGCTTAATGTGATTTTCATTCCCTGGAAGTGGTTTTACCCAACTGCTTTTCAAGTTGTCTTTGATGGAGAGCAGTTTTGGAGTTGTGTATGTGGTAACTTATTTTTCTTCCTTCCATGATATCCTCAACATATAAAATTCTTAACTTCTACTTTTCACACAGAAACATGCCACACTGGGAGGAGACACCAAGAAATTTCAGTAATTTAATTCATGTTTAATGTGTGGTCAGAGGAGCCCTTATGTTTCCTTTTTATTATCTTAGGTAATCTGAGAAGCCTCTCATGAGAGGGCCTAAAAGAATTTAGGGAGCTGGTTTCATAGCCGAAATCTAGACATAGACACAAAATAACCCCTTCCATCCACCACTTTCTCCTCCTTTGCAGGACATGGGACTTAAAGACCCAAGCTTGGCCATGGGCCCTTCCAGAGTCAGAGAGGTTCTTCTGCCATTGCCAGCTCAGAGAAAAGGTATTTATAAATACCTGCTTGTCCAGACGCAGCACCCGTAGCTGCAGCAGGATGCCCCATGCAGTGAAACCACGTGTGTCTCTTAAGGACTCCTGAGGCACCTGGATAGAAGCATGTAGTGGAAAACACAGGCATCTGTGCCTGCAGGGAGAGCACACATGTGCACATGTAGGTGGAACACACAGGCGCCTGTGCCTGCAGGGAGAGCACACACATGTGCACATGTAGGTGGAACACACAGGCACCTGTGTCTGCAGGGGGAGCACACACATGTGCACATGTAGGTGGGACACACGGGCACCTGTGCCTGCAGGGAGGGCACACATGTGTGCATATGTAGGTGGGACACACGGGCACCTGTGCCTGCAGGGAGAGCACACACTTGTGCACATGTAGGTGGGACACACAGGCGCCTGTGCCTGCAGGGAGAGCACACATGT
>NW_004524724.1:957226-968014 GCF_000260255.1 Octodon degus
CAGGACAGACCTAGGCTGAATTCTGACTCCAATAGGGCAAAGTGGGGGTTTTCTGCAGGGTGTAGGGCATTGGTGGGGACGTCAGCAGGCAGATGACCTCGGAAAGGAGACCAGAGCAGGCTCTTGCTAACTGGGCTGCCGAGCTTGATGAGGGGCCCCTGCCAGGGAGCAGATGTCAGAGGTGAGGGCCTGGAGATCACTCAGAGGCTGAGGGCAACGGGACCTCCCAGAGAGGGGAACCCAGACTCACCTTGGCACTGGCCACATTAGTCCAGCAAGGCAGGGGCCAAGGGAGACGCCCGGAAGAGGGCGCAGATGTGCCAGGCCCAAGTGCTGGGTGCTTGCGACGGGCTCAGCTTTTGGGACCGTGCTCACATGGTGTTGGACATGTGACCTCCTGGGATGAGCTGCAGATGTGTGAGCTATCTGCGGGGGAGGGGGGCGGCACGGTGTGGACTCCTTCTCTATGGCTAGTCGTCCGCCATTAGTTCCATCAGCAGATGTCATCCAGATACCCCCGGGTATATCATAGGAAGCGACGTGGACGCAAGGAAAGCCAGCACGTGGCACAGAACTGGAGCGTGCGCTGGTGCGAGCAGACCAGCGTAGGAGTCCCAGGTGCAGAGTGGGCGCGTGTGATGGAGCGTAGTAGGCTTGCCGCCCCGGTCTTAGCTGCAACGCTGACCTCTGGCCAGTAGAGAGCCCGGTGAGCGGGGAGAGATGGAGGAGCAAAGCCTGCACGTCCGAGTGTGGAGTTTATGTTCAAGTGATGTTACTGGTGTAAGAGCGACAGCAGAGACAGACAGAGCCTGCGAGCCACACAGGAAGTGACCTTTTCATTTCTGCTGAAGGCACCTGTGTGATGAGGGTCGCAGGGCTGCTGAGGGCGTTGATGGGGCCTTCGGTCGCCAGGAAACGAATTTGAAACCATGTGCAGCACGTTCCCTTGTCCTCGCACTATTCCTAGAGCCACTTCTTGTAATGGACTGATGATCCCATCAGAAGATAAGCCATAGGCTTGTGGAGATGCAGGGTGCAGCCGCGCAGGAGCTGCCTGTCCCGAGGAGAAGGGGCGTGGTGGGGTGAGACGCACCGCGCTGCTGAGCCACAGCCCCTTCCCTTTCTTCAGGACGTACAGCCGTCCTGAAGAGTGGTCCCCGAGTGCCCCTGCCTGCCGTGTCTCCGGGGAGCACCACCGCCCCCAAGCAGCTTCTGGAACTGCCCACCCGAGGAGGAAGCAGAGGCGGAACAGACAGCCTCACAGGAGGCTCCTGTGGGTGGCGCGTCCCTGCAGGGCTGGGGTGTGCGGAGCATGCTCTGACCTCTGCGCTGACCTGTCCCTCGAAGGACACTGTGCGTCCCTGTGCCGCCGTGGCAGCCAGGATGGCACCGGAAGGCTTCCGGGCAGACCCCTTGATGCTGACCAGGCCAGGTCTGGACGGGCCGCAGATCAAGGGTAGATTCCAGCATGCAAGTGGTAAACCTCGACGAAAACATGAAAATCCTAACTTTTAGGTTTCCTAGCCTTTGTGAAGTCTCCGTTGTCCACACACTCTCCCTCATCGCGGCCTCTTTTTGGAGGACACTGTCGTTTTGCAGCCTGTTCCTGGCGCTGGCTCACGTGACCTGGCATTTCCGGCACGGGCTGACCGGTCTGGGATGCACCCTCCACCTGGGGCTTCCCGACACGTCACTTCCATTCGTATTTGAGTATAAAATACTGGAGAGAATTTCTTTTTTAAGTGTTAGGACAGCTTTTATGCGGGAAAAATGTTTGCGATTGTCCTTGGGCTCCGTGACGCCCCGTGCGGGTGTCCCTGACGCTCCCGCAGGGGAGCTGGGGCTGCGGGCTGCAGGGCCTCGGCGCAGCGGGGTGGGGCGCGCTGCGGCCGCCGCGCCCGGTCCCAGCGCTCCCACCAAACATGCTCTGGGAAGGCAAAGAAATAATGAAAACAGAGTCTTTAGATGATCAGGATCCAAATATTTATTTTGGATATTGAGTTAATCCAGAGATTTCTTTCTTTCTTCCTCTTCTGAATTCTTCCCTTCTTTTTACCTACTTAAATATTTTCCTGCACTCGGAAAGCGGGCCCGACAGGATACAGATGTCTCTTGATTTTGTTGAATTTAAACACCCACTCCTCTGCCCAATCACTGGCAATAAAACAGCGGAGGGACTCGGAGGAAATCGTGATTAAGGTTATTAAGGCTCTTGGGTTCCTGTGTGTATTTTAAGCAAATTAGGATTTTAAGAAGTTTTTAAAGAGATTGTAGTTTCCTGCCCAGTTTTTCTAAGGGGAAGAGTGTGGGCCTGTGAGTTTGTTACAGAGTTGACCTTACTCCTCAGGTAAATCACGGGCTTCCCTTAGGGGGCTGCAGCCCTCGGGCTCGCTCTCTCTCTCTCTCTCTCTCTCTCTCTCTCTCTCTCTCTCTCTGCAAAGCTCTGGGTATCTTTAAGCAGAAACTGAGAAATGGTTTATGTACTTTGCTACCAAAATTATCTTTAAAACTCAATTATTCCTTAAGTGGTTTCTTTAAAACAGTGCAGAGTTCGCGCCCGGCCTCACCCAACAGATCTGAGTGATTCCTGCCAGAGCTCACCCAGCGATGGAAAACACAGGATAGAATGGGAGCCCTGGCTGATTCTCCACGGAAAGGAATGGGGTCCTCAAGATAGAAACAACGCTGAAGTTTGTAAACTCTGCGCTGCTCCTGCTCCCGCCGAGGCCACCCTCAGCAGCTCTGCTGGCCTGGGTGGGTCTTTCTGCTTGGGCTCCGGGCTGCCCGGGCTCGGCCAGGTGCTGCGGCTCCTGTGCCCCGTCCTCCATGGCAAGGCTGAGTACATATTCGTTAATACCTCTGCATGATTTTGGTTATCTTCTACCATTTTCAATAGACTATTCATAATTTTTCACTTCCTTTTCTTTTTTTATTGAGAAATAAATATGAATGAGACAGATTTTTGGTCAAGTTGTTTCCATTAAAAATACTAATTTTAAAAACTAATAACTTAAAAACTGCCACACACACACACACACACACACACACACACACCCCAAAACAGTCCAAAACCATTTTTCTTTCCTTATGAAGGTTTCATGATGCATTGTTATCATTAACCAGTCTTTCACTATTAAACTTAAATCACCAATTGGGAGAAATAGTTCTGAGATGACCTTCCACCACTGATTACGACTGGGGTGGCAGGTGTTAGGAATTATATTCATTTAGCCTTTTGAACTTTCTGAGAAGACTTGGTGACCTTGCCAGCTCCAACAGACTTTTTTTTAAATTTATTTTTATTGAGAAATAAATATGAATGAGACAGTTTCACAGCTGATTAATAGGACAGTTTTGATAAATCAATACACTGTACATTGTTATCTTCTTAGTGGTTATCCATAGTACAAGAAGTAGACAGGATATTCTGTCCAAACACTGTTAGTACACCTCTTTCTTCTCATTAAATTAAGCGAAAGTAGCTGTAAATTTATCCTATTTTGTATATATAAATACAAAATGATCTTTCCTTTGTATCCTTTTTTTTTTGTCTGTCAGAGGTGAATATTCTCTTGGCATCTAAATACTATAGGTGTTTGAATTCAACTAAACAATCTAACACTGTCTAGCAGTTTATATTAGTGGGTTATCCTCAGAAATTATTGACTTGAGCTTTTTACAGCTGATCGTATTAATATGGCTTTACTTTAAATACCTTGTTTTTATACTTCTCTGCTGGATGGTTAAGACCAAGATATAGCAAGACCTATATAACAAGAAATGTAACATTTGTATCTGATAAGGTCAGTTAAGTACCCTCAGGATTTATCCTGTAGCCCTGTACCACCCTTTGTACATCCTTTTGTCAGAGTCAGACATGAGGATGAGTTACAGCCATTGTTTGACCACTTCGCTCTCTGTGAAAGCCTGAGAAAATGTTTTTTCTCTCCATGTGCCTCTCCCCAGGCTCACTATACATCAATGAACATATTCCTCTGCACTTCCTTTTCAAGAAAGACCTTTCTCCATGTTGATTTTCAAGTATTGCCTTACATACAGTTGCTCTCTGTTGGGTCTTGTGCTAGTGTTTCCAGTTTATTTCTTTGCTTGCTTCCTGTGCTGCCAGACAGCTGGACTGTTTTAGGTTTGCCCTTCTTTCCTTGCTGTTCATGACTTTGTCATGCACCCTTTGTGGACATTCCTGTGGTCCCCGTAGACAGAGGTGTGCACCTGTGTGCCTGTCGCTGGGTGCACCTGCAGATGCTGCTAGGCTGTGCTTACAGGTGGTTTTACTAGTTCAATGTGTGACTCTAATTTTAAAAATTGACATTGGTTACATGATAATGCCAGTCTTTTTAGGGCTGGCCTCATCCGCTGCAGCTAAATGCCACTGTCTCACGATGGCTAGGCACAATGGTTTGTGGGGTGACTCAGCTCTTTCAGGACCCACTTAGCACCCTCAATACAACCCGGCCCACCACGCTCGCCCAAGCTGGGTGATGTTGCCTCATGCGTTGTCAAAGAAATACAATGACCAATCCCAAACAGATATGTGCCAAGTAAATAACTCTTAAAACACGTGCAGCCCATGACAGAGGAGCTGGTTCAGATTAGGGGCTTAAAGAGATGAAACCCTAAGCAATGTATAATTTAGGATAAGATCTAACCTAAAAAAAATAGATTCATAGGACCATGAAGGACATTATTGAAAAAATTGAACAGGGTTAGTGAATTCAAAAATAACACATCATGTATTTGATGTAAGACAATATATTTGCTTTTGAGAATATGTACTGAACACTGAAGTTAGAGAGAAAGGTTATAATGCCTGAAAATTAGTCCAAAAGTACATGCCTACGTCATATATACAGTGTGAATGTATGCCCGTAAGTGTATATACATCTATATACAGTATGACCGAAATACAGGGTGAATATTCAATTTAACCACATCACAGAGATTCTTGCTGTCCATCCCCTGAGGGGAACCCCACACACCCCGCATGCCTGCTGCTCTCCGAGCCCTTCCGAAGTCCTCTTTGGTGGGAGTCGTGTGAGTTCTGGGCATGGCCCTTAACTGTGCTGTCCTCTCTGCCTCCGAGTCGAGGCAAGCAGATTCAAAGCTGCCCCTTTCAGGATCCTTTTGACCTTGGGAAGAGCCGGGAGCCACGCAGCACCCCCCGGTGGATCCGCGGTGAGGTGCTCACGGGGCTCTCCATCACACGGTGTGAAGACCCCCAGGAAAGAGGGCCCCAGAGCTACTCCAGAAAGCGTCAAGAGCCCCGATGCGTGTGTTCAGAGTGCGGGAGGACTTCGTGGGGCCTGCACGACCCTGCATCTTACTGCAATACGTGTTTGAGTTTATGCATGCGCTGTGTGTTCGGCGCACATCTTGTGTACACATCCACACACAGTTTTGCTACCTTTTGAGCATGGCCAAGTACCACTCAGTGTCCGCCCTGCGCCGGTGCACGTGCTCTGGGCTCCGGGGGTGGGGGGGGGAGGAGGAGCCTGCTCAGCGTGAGGAGCCTCTCGCCAGCCTTGGTGCATCGGAGGCTGCTTCTGGCCGCGGGAGCGGGGTGGCTGTGAGCTTCCTACTTACATAGGTGTGTGTGTCACTTCCTAGGGCCTCCCTGGGACAGCAGCCGTCACCCAACAGCCAGGAGAGTGGCCCATTTGCAGGGAATTCCATGGCTTGGGGCGATTTTTGTTTTCTTTGAACTCATCAGGAGGAGATTCCTATTTGTAAAGTGTGTGCAGTGGAAGGCTGGGCCTTTACTGCGCGAAGGTTTCCTTTAACTCCCAGAGCCAGCCTGCACCTCAGCTCCCCTGCTGTCTCTCGGTGAGCAGAGTTTCACTCTGGGAAGTTCTGTGGATGGCGTCTTACTCGTGCTGTTGGGAGCCAGCGACTTCTCACCGCACGGACTGCGGCCGATTTGCTGCACGCAGAGGAAGGAGGCGGCAGGCACGCGTCAGAGAGGCCTTCTTACTACTGTCATCATACTTTAGTAGTGCACATTCCAGTCTTGGTGCTGTGTGCAGATTGCTTTGGGGGTGAATGAAAAGTTTTTGGTTCTGTCCTGGGGACTGAGCTGGGACCTTTGCCCTGCGCCACCTCCCTGCTCTTTTGTATTCTGAGTGAGGCCCTCACCGAGTCCCTGAGTGGTCTAGGCTGGGCTTGAATGCCAGGTTTTCTTGCTTGGACAGGGCCGTGTGGCTGTCGGTGTGCGCCGGCGGCCTGGCTGTAGACTTCAGAGGTCAGCAGGCTGCAGCCTGGAGGCACTGCAGGCTAGCGAACCGCACTCTGTCCTCTCTGCTGGGTGCGAACCCCTGGGAGTGTGAAGTGGGCGCCGCCGGCCCTCTGCGGGTCCTTCTGGGCCCCATTTGACTCTGCTGTTCCTCACTTTTTCTTGTTCTGAATCCTCAGGATTCTATTAGAACAGTAGACGGAGTTCAAGGTGGGTGTCAGGCCTGGAGGGCTGTGATCATAGGAAGCCCACAAGCAGCCACATTCAAAGCTGCTCAGGAGAGCGAAGCCCAGCTTGGCCTGAGCTCCTGGAGCAGCCTCTGTGCTTTGGCAGCTCTTTGGCAGTCCTGTGGTCACGGTCCACAGACGTGGCTTCTGCCCGCAGTGATCACACTACAGCTGATGTAAAAATCACTGTTCTGGCAGCGTCCCATGCTCAGGCAATGGGCGGGCAATAACGTTTGTCAACCTTAAGAGTTAGTGTGCTTTCCATCAAGGCAAATAAACATGTATTATCTTTTTTAAAAATTCTTTTTCTCTAAAATAGTGCAGTTCACAAGGATGTCCACTCTCTATTTCATTTTATTTATTTATTTTCTGGATTTTAGGGAAGGGTCTACAGAGTGCTCAGGGTCTCACTACTAGATCGGACTCAAAGTGATCTGCCTGTTTACAGCCTCCCAAAGCTAGGATTGCAGGCGAGCGCTACCACGCCCAGTCTCAGTTGCCATCTCAGCGCGCCCTGGAGACGGGGATGGCATGGCAGGCCCTGGGATCAAACTCCTTGGCCCCTGCGGCTGCTGGCAAGCACTTTAATCTGCTGAGCTGTTTGGCCAGCCCTTTCACTCTCAATTTTAAAGCACAGTGAGTGGTGAGCCCCATAGTGGTTCCCACATCTGAAATGGAGTCTGCAGCCTCCTTAGTTGGGACACAAGGCTCCGCAGCCGTGTTTGTGGCGGGAGCCGTCCAGCTGGCATCGGTGGACAGCGGCGTGGGCCGGGCGGAGGCAGCTGTGGTCTGGGACATGGCACTGCTACTTCTGCATACCCGAGGCCCCGGGCAGAGGCTCTGCTGTGCCAGGCAGCCTCTTAAGCTGAGCACCGCTCAGCTGGGCAGAGACAGTGTGCGAGTCAGACCCTGCTTGGCACGAATGTTAGTGTGTAGGAATCATGCGAAACTCTGAAACCACATTTAGGAGAAGAAGGTCTGTGTTACAGTCCGCTTTGTTCTATTTAAATAATGGGATTACCTCAGTGTAAACACAGGCTCAGAGGCTGGAGTTTCACAATCTTCCCCATGTGTTTAGCTCTGGTCCTGCCAGCTCCCACTCTCATCAACCCTCTGCAGCATTTTGGGGACTTCCAAGTGTGAGGAGAGCCGGAGCTGAGCCAAGCAGCAGGTCATGCGGCCTGGGTGCTTCCGGGCGGCACGGGCTCCACCCGGAGCTGGCTGTCCCTTGGGCCTCGGAGCAAGGCCTTTCTCTCATGGGCTCAGCAGGTGGATGATTTTACAGAATGTAGGGTGTGATTATCCCCTTGTTTTAAAGCATATCTTCCTAGAAGAGCGAGTGGTACCCAGCCATCCCGTGTTTTCTGCAGCTTCATCCGCAACTGATGTCATGGGCATCTGGAGCTGCAAAGCTTAGGTCTGGCGACCTCTTGCCCACTTCCCCGGTTGGTCTAAGTGTGTTCCTCTCCTCTGGTGTCCATGTTTTCTTTGCCTGTGGGGACTGGCTTCTAGTACAGGGACCAGTACTGAGAGTTCATGTCAGCTGGGGGTAGCTCAGAGCCGAGTGCCTGCCTGGCTTTGTGAAGTCCTGGATCTGTCCCCAATTGCACCAAAACATCTTGTGTGGGTGTCTGAGTTTGTAGGGAGGTGGTGAAGAAGAAGAATTCCAGTTTGATTCCCCAAAGTGAGTGTTACTTGCAGGGGATGCATCATTGCTTGGGAATCTCATGCCCCGAATTGAGGGCAAAATGATTTTAATTTCTTGTTGAGATCTGTGGGTCACTATTTTTTCTTATATCTTATTTTTTATTTTAATGTGACTTTTGATATTGTCTTCTGGGGAAGCATGTTTCCATAGACTTTCCAAACCCTGCTAACCACTCTGAAGCTTTTCTGTTCTCCTTGGGCTCCAGCAGAAGCTGGTGATGCCTGCCTGATGCCCAGATGGACTCTCGTGGCCTGGCGCCGAGCCCCGGCGACCTGCCCCAGTGAGGTGGCAGTGCCACCCTAGCAGCCTGTCCAGACCCTATCTCAAAGTAGAGTATGGGGCCGGAGCCTGAGCCCAGTGTACAGGTCCTGGGTTCCAAGGAGCCTCAGGCCAGGAGGAGAAGTGAGGGCACACAGAGTGCCTCGGGCTGTCCCTGCTGGGCCTCACTGGGGCTGCCACCGCCTCCAGAGACCTACATGGGCCTCCGCTGCTATTTCAGGTGATATCTGTTGAAGAGTCGGTGTCACTATTTGTGTCTGGGTGTCCCAGTGGGTGACTATTGGGTCAGCACGCTGATTCTCAGGAGTGGTGCCACCCCAATCCCAGTAGGCTGGATAAGATAGACAGGGCAGAAAGAGGTTCATCTCCCCTTTGGCTCTTGTTGCTTTCTGCATCTCCCATGACCATGAACGGCTGCCCCCTCTGCCATGTGTCACCCTGCCTTGGAGCCAGCTGATTATAGACTGACACCTCTGTGACCCAAGCTAAACCTTTCTTTTCCCCTTTACTTGGGTGTCAGATATTTTTACCCCAGCAATGAGGACAGTAACTAAGACAGACTGCTTTATCTCGAGGTGAAATGTGCCACACCAGTCACTTGCTGCGGCCTACAGCTCTCCTCCAGTGTGGCCTGGAGTGCCAGTGACTACATGCCAGGGGCATCTGGAACTTGCTGGGCCGGAGAGCTGGGCGTGCTCTGGGCATATCTGCTGACCTCCAGGTGGGGCCTGAGAGGTGCCTTCCCCGTCCCACCTGGACCTGCAGCCCTGGGTTACCTGAACCTCGGAGAGGCCAACATCCAGTCTCAAGTCCTTCCGGACCCAGCCCCGGAGTCCTGGCTGTGGCATGCAGTGAGCGGTGTCATGGTGTGGTCACACAGGGGCAAAGCACTGGCCAGGTGCTGATGGTCGTGGGTGATGGGGTGGGGATTCAGGTGGGGTGGGGGATGGGTGTGGTGGCCCCAGGAGGCTGGCCCTGCAGCAGAGCCAGTGCTCCCAAGGGTGGGGGCTTTCTCCGTTTTTGGGAACATGCTGGCTCTTCAGACTCTATTTTATACAAACCTAATCATTCTTTTTGAAATTTTGTACAGTAAGATTTGTCAGTAGCAGCAAATTATCTGATTAAAAACTTTAATCGAGAATATTCATTTCTAGGTATGATTTCCATATTCTGGAGGGGCTAAGTTTGAAAAAATGATTTTACCAAGAAATATTTCCAGACTTAAGTAGATATCTGATATTCTAGTAGATGGATAAAATACATGATTATAATTATTAGCTATCAAATAATTACATTTCTAGTACTAACTTCGAATTTCCCAAAGCTATGATTTTTCAGTATTCTCTGTTGAAGAACTCAGGACAAACCAGAGAAAGAAGATATGGTTTAACTCTGGAAGTCCTAGAACTTTGGGATGTTTGGCCCAGGTTTGGCCCCCTTGTGCTCAGATTTGTTTTCCCAGGTTAAGTTCATGTGGCATTGATTTAGCCTCTCTAAAACCTTGTGGACATTCACAGCTGCATCTCTCCTGCCATTCTGATGTGCGTGGAGGGGCTCTGGTGTTAGGAGGTGTTGCCTTCTCGTTATGCTGTGGGTGCCTGTGTCAGGCACTTTTCTCTTGTTGCGGAGGCAAAGTGAAAATACCCAGCAGCACCCAGAGTTAAGGGAGGAAAGCTTTTCTGGCTCAGAGTCTGTAGCTGTTGCAGTCCATCACAGGCTGGATCCCAGGCAGGGTGGCCCGTGGCAGACAGGTGCTGAAGAGAAGGAACAGCCTGTGGCAGACAGAAGAGGGCAAAGCACCAAGGCTTGACCTCATCCCTTCGTGTCCCTTATTCTCATCCAGGCTCTTAGGGCAGGCAGCACTCGCCCCTAATCCTCGTGCCCCTGTGCCTAGCACCGCGCTATGCCTCAAGCGCAGCCCCACACACCAGGTGGTACTGCACTCATGACTGTGTGGTCCAGCCGCCCATGACCACGTGAGCAGGGTGCATCTAGGCACCCTGGTGGTGCTCTAGGATGGTGTCTATGCTGCCATCTACAGTCTTAGGTACGATTAGACGGTGTGCCCCAGGTGACCTGGACACTTCCTTCAGGTTTTGTGTGTGGCACTTGTGATGGTGGGGCGTCCAGCCAGTGTGGACAAGCTGAGGCCCGGCGGTGTGGACCTTGGCCAGCAAGCATCTGTCGCTTGTGCCAGGCATAGTTGTTTCATATCTGCTTTCTGTTTTTTATTTATTTTTTTTTATTTTTATTTTTTCCAAAGTTTTATTGACAAACAGATAGCAATGAGACAGTTTCAAATCATATCAGAAGGACAGTTTCAACAA
>NW_004524724.1:968114-979509 GCF_000260255.1 Octodon degus
TGGGACACACAGGCGCCTGTGCCTGCAGGGAGAGCACACATGTGCACATGTAGGTGGAACACACGGGCACCTGTGCCTGCAGGGAGAGCACACACATGTGCACATTTAGGTGGGACACATGGGCACCTGTATCTGCAGGGAGAGCACACATGTGTGCATATGTAGGTGGAACACACAGGCGCCTGTGCCTGCAGGGAGAGCACACACGTGCACATGTAGGTGGGACACACGGCCACCTGTGCCTGCAGGGAGGGCACACATGTGTGCACATGTAGGTGGGACACACGGGCACCTGTGCCTGCAGGGAGAGCACACACGTGTGCACATGTAGGTGGAACACATGGGCACCTGTGCCTGCAGGGAGAGCACACATGTGCACATGTAGGTGGAACACACAGGCGCCTGTGCCTGCAGGGAGAGCACACATGTGCACATGTAGGTGGAACACATGGGCACCTGTGCCTGCAGGGAGAGCACACATGTGCACATGTAGGTGGAACACACAGGCGCCTGTGCCTGTAGGGAGAACACACACGTGTGCACATGTAGGTGGGACACACAGGCACCAGTGCCTGCAGGGAGAGCACACACATGTGCACATGTACGTGGAACACACAGGTGCCTGTGTCTGCAGCGGGAGCACACACATGTGCACATGTAGGTGGGACACACGGGCACCTGTGCCTGCAGGGAGAGCACACATGTGCACATGTAGGTGGAACACACAGGCACCTGTGCCTGCAGGGAGAGCACACATGTGTGCACACGTAGGTGGAGCACACAGGCATCTATGCCTACTGGGAGAGCACACACATATGCACATGTAAGTGGAACATACAGACACCTATGCACATGGAGAGCACACACATGTGCACACACATAGGTGGACCATGTCCTGGTTTTGCCAGGCCTTCAGGTGCCAACTGCCCCTTGTGAGCTTTGCCATGCGCTGTCACCTGACTGTCCCTGCCTTTGTCTGCGGGCCCTGCAGCGCTCACATCAGCAGATCACAGCAGTCCCCAGCCCTGCGCTGTACTTTATCTGATCTCCATGTGCTTGAACTCGGGTTACCTGGACAAAGCCCCCGTTGTTCCCGGCTGATTGGCTTAACCAGGAGCTGGTGTGTCAGGGCGTCCCTTTCAGGGCCTGGGGCAGTGTGCCCAAGTTCTCCTGAGTGCTGGAACTCTGCACTGGGCTGGCGTGGGCAGTTTATCCCTCGGTAACTGTGACGAGGAGCTCTTCCCACTTGCTGAGCAGCACTGCGAGTGGCTAGTGAGGGCCAAGGGCATCCTATGTGAGGATGCTCTTCCACTGGCCGTCCCGGCCTCCTCCTCGCTGGGCCACCCCCCCTCGTGGTCTCCCTGCTGTGTGTCATAGAGGGAACAAGTCACAGCGCGTGTCTCCCAGGGCCCTTTCTGCTGCCCTGCCCTGCCCTTAGCATCTCCTGCTAGTTTAAAACTTTTGCTTGTGGTGCCAGCCCTGCCCTCAGGGCACACTGAGACAGCCACTGAGACTGGGCACGGTAGAGCATACCTGTAATCTCAGTGCTCGCTTGGGTGGCCTTGGCATGCGCTGTCACCAACTGTACCTGCCTTCTGTCTGGATCACTACAAGTCCAATCTGTGTAGTGAGGCCCTGCAGACCCTGTGCTAAATATGTTAAACAAACAAACAAACAAACCCAAAAACCCAAAGGCAAAAGCCCCTTATTTTCATGGTGCACACTGGAGGGGTGCAGCAGAATGCTCCGACAGCTGCACTTTTTTGGATAAGAAGTGGAACAGTGGCTGCTGACCCACGCACACCTCCCACTCGCGCTCACAGGTATGTGTTTGGGGCCCTGAGAGGATCCACGCCTGATGTGCTGAGTGCTGCCCCCAACTTCGTGTGTTTCCGGCTCTGGATGAAGGGCGAGGGCTTCTCCACCCAGAGCACCAAGAAACCGCCCCAATGCAGCGGGGAGGCGAGCCTTTGCTGTCGCTTCTAGGAGCCCTCCTTAGACAGCCGCCTGTTTCTCCCTCTGTCTGCAAGGAGGAGAAGAAGGCTTCAGGAGGCAGAGCCGGCCTTCAGAGAGCAGGCACTGTGGGCTTGGGGGCAGAAGGTGTGAAGGGTGGTGTAGGTGAGACAGGTTTGTGGCCTGGTGGAGATACCCGTGGTCAGCTGGGCACTTGCAGAAGAAGGCAGCAGGAAGAGGCGGCAAGGCCGTCTTCTGTGGGCTGTCGGGGCTGAGGGACAGATGTGCAGCAGACCTGGGGGAGGTCTTCTTGATGCTGCAGTGCCTTCCTTCCTGAGCCTGTGGGTGACGAGACCGGAGGCCAGCCCAGGATGCAAGGGCGCTATGGCCCTCCCTCCTTTCTGGGATCCCAGGACTGACAGCACCTCCAAGGCTCCCTATGTTTCAGGGAGCCGAACGGGGCTTGCGTTCAGCTGGAAGTGGTGTCTCCTGCGCACGTGCTTTCAGCGTGTCTGGCTGCTCTCCCTGGTGGACTCTGCTCCCGTGACGGGCAGCTGGTGCCCCACTAGGAAGGGAGTTTGGCATTGTGGAAAACAGGGCGATGAAGAAAACCGTTGGTTTCCAAGGACTCCCAGGGAGACCTCGTGTCAGTAAATCACCTAAGGACTTGCTTGGCAGACAGGTATAATCCATTTGTCTTTTGAACTCATGTCTATGTCATCAAAAGGTGGTTGAAAACAGCCAAGAGCACACAGCAGTGCTTTCCCTGGGTCCCTCGGGCTGGTCTGGCCCTGCATGTGGGGCTTTCAGCCCGACTGCATGATCCGGGGCACAGGTGCCCCTTCCCTGTTCTGAGGAGCCAGCCCACGCCATCTGCGCCCAGTGCATGCTGCAGCACATCCCTGCACAGTGGCAGTGTCCACGCCTGGTCACCAAGAGGATGCCCCACCCAGCACGCAGGGAGGTGACACTGGCGGCGAGGCCTGGCTCAGCGCATGGACAGGAGCCAGAACAGAGAAGCTCAGGGGCGACAGGCAGAGCAAGCCCGTGGCTAGGTCAGGCGTGTGAGCCTGAGTGCGGAGCACACTGCTGAAGCCGCTGTGACTGTCCAGGTGTGCGTGGGGCTTGGCGGCCACGGCGGGGCCTGGGTCACGCGATCTTTGTTTCCCTTCAGCAAACCCTCCTGGCATTTTGGTAGAGAACGTATTGGAGGGCAAGGGCGGAGGGCGAGGGCGGTGAGCCTGAGCACTTGAAGCAGCCCTGGTGGACTTGCCTGCGCTCTGGGGTAAGGAGCTTGGCCTTGGTTTTCTCTCCAGACAGAAATAATTGGACTTCCACCTTCCAGGCTCAGCTGCCTCCCCTGTGGGCACGTGAGCAAAGGACATGAGAGCATACATCATGCTGGGGCCCCAGCTCTGTGCGCACAGCCAAGGCATGGGGACAGCCGGTGCCACTGACAGACGGGTAGCCAGGAGAAGCGGTCAACACGCAACGATGTTGTTTAGCTGTAAAAACTGTCCTGTCATTTGTGGCAATACCTGCGGCACTGGAGGATGTAACGTTCAGTGAAATGAGCTGGACACGCAGGGACAAATACAGCTCTCCCTCGTGTGCGGAAATAAAAATGACCTGGGGCAAAGAGAGCAGAGCCGCGGTCACTGAGGCCGGGCTGCACCGAGGGGGGAGGAGCAAAGGACGATTAGACAGCAGCTACTGAAATACGGTCAGGCCGGAGGAGAGCAGGACAGCAGCTTGTGACCTATTGCAACGTAACACGAAGAGTGTGGAGTGTCCCAACACACAGAAATAATACGTGCTTAAAAAGGTGGAAATACTGATGACCCTAACTTGGTCAGGGCTTCCATTTTATGTAAGTGCATCAAATTACTGTGCTGAGCCCCATAAATTGGTACAAATATTTTGTGCCAATTAAAACAGAATGGTAGGGGCCAGGGAGGTGACTCAGTAGAATAAGCACTTGCCTGGCAAGCGCAAGGGCCTGAGTTCAATCCCCAGTTCCGCCCAACAATAAATAAATAAAATAAAAAATAAAACAGAAAGGTAAGTGGAGGACACGGAGGAAGCCCAGAGGTGTGGGCAGGTGGCTTCTGCTCAGAGCAGTGCAGTTGCTGGGGACAACTGGCAGGGCAGGGGTCCGGGTGGTCGGCTTTGGTCGCCGAGGTGCCAGTGGACGTGCTGGCCTCCTCAGGAGCAGGAGGGACTTGAGTGGCCCAGACCATGGCCTGGCCCTGTGAGGCACTGCTTGCAGGAGACAGGAAGTGGGGGAGCCAGCAGCTCGCGGGAGTGGCGGGGCCTTGTGAGAGAGGCCGGCGGCCAGCAGCCGCCCGATCTTACTGCCAGGCCGAGAGGCAAAGCACATGGAGCCTGTTTTTAGAGAAAATTTTGACACCACCACCACATTCCAATGGAAGATCGTGATATTTTTGCCAGCGTATCCTGCACCTACCTTCAGGTCAGCAAGTGCTTCGGTGCTTTCTCAGACTAATTACTGTTCTCTCATGTGGGCTTACGAGACAAAAAAGAAAAAAGAACAAAGGACATTCTTCAGTTGTGGTATTTCTCACCCAGTGTGATTTGAGTGAGGAGGAAAAAACTAACCACACACTGTCAAAGGAGAGTTTAAAGTAGCTGTAAACACGTGCCTGACCCACGGTCCAAAGTGAAAGGCTTCTGCGCAGTACAGAGGCAGGCCTGGCCAGGAGGTGGAGGGTGCGGGCCGGCACGGGGGTGCCTCAGTGCTCTCTAAATAAGATTCAACATTGGGTCCTAAACTGAAGTTTGAGTTGCATTCACTTTTTTAAAAAAATTAATTTTATTGAGAAATAGCAACGAGACAGTTTCAAAACAGGTTAGTAGGACAGTTACATTAATTAATACATTGCTTATTGTTGTCTTTATAGTTTTTCATAGTGCAAGATGCAGACATGATATCCTGTCCAAACACTATTAGTATAAATCTTTCTTCTCATTGAACTAAGAGATAGTAGCTGTATATCTATCCTAACTATTTTGTATATACAGATGTATTATGTGCCTAAGGAGAGTCACATGGAGAGAAAACATTCTCTCAGGCTTTCACAGAGAGCACATTGGCCAAACAATGGCCGGGACTCATCCACATGGCTGACACTGACAAAGGTTCTACAAACTGAGGTACAGGGTCTCAGGATAAATCCTGAGAGGATTTCACTGACCTTATCAGATGCAAAAGCTACAACTCTTGTTGCACAGGTCCTGCTTCACCTTGGTCTTAGCCATCCAGCAGAAAAGTATAAAAAACAAGGTATAAAAAGTAAAGCCATATTAATATGCTGAGCTGTAAAAGGCTCAAGTCAACAACTTCTGACATTGCCAGTCCTACGGATAACCCACTACTGCTATGGACTACTGGACTATATTGGATTATTTTGCTGAATTCACGTACCTATAATATTTAAATGGCAATGGAATACCCTTCTCTGACAAAACTAAACAAAAAAGGGGAATATAAATGAAGGACCATTTTTTGGAAGGACCATTTTGTAGTGAAATACAAAAATGTGTATATGCATTCACTTTGTAAAATAAATATATTGAAGTCTTGGGCTCACACAGCAGAAATAAAACCACACATCTGCTAAGTTTGCTTGTTGGTAGGATACTCAAACCTGCTCCTTTTGTATTTATAAACATGCGATTGCAGTGGCTACGCAAAGCACATCATGTGGAGTCTGGGCCCCAGCTTTTTAAGTATAGGTGCAGTCCCACACACAGTTCTCGGCCTGGTGGGAAGTCTGTTTTCTTAACGTGAGTCATCAAATGCATAGAAGAGCCAGATTCACTAAGAGACCATCAGTGCCTGAGAGTTAGAGCACTGCACTTTCGGGCTTTGGGTGTGTTACAGAAGAAAATCAGCATCTGGGGAGGCGTGCCTTTATTGTATGCTTTGGATTTTCTAGCATGACAGTACCTGCTTTGCATTCCCATCCCAGACCGAGAGATTGGCAGAGGACAGAGAGTTAATTCTTACTAACCATGAAACTACTTAGGCTTAGATGATGTCCGTGCTTTTGCTAAAAGTCTAGAAAGATGTAAATTTTAGCAAACACTGGGACAGTTTGAGAAATCACACATGTATTGTTTCATCTCTTGTGTAGGAAGGCACTTGTGCCTGGCTCGCTCTGCTGGATGTGGCTCGGTTAAGCTGGTCGGTGGGCTGAGGGCTCTGGGGTTGGCCTACAGGGCTTTGGGAAGAGTCAGTTAAATGCCACAGTGTGAGGATTTGTTACCAATGCTGTGTGCATCACTGAGGTGGGCATTCTTCCCTGGGAAGCCCACGCTTTATTTAACAGTATGTCGTGATAGCTTGGATGAATTCCCTGAGGAACACAAGAAACCCCTGCCAAGGCTCAGCCTGGAGGAGTAACCTTCTGATTCTTCCTTCCTGGCAAGATTTCAATGAGGTCCTCTTGCAGCAAAGAAGCAGAAATATGAATTAAATATATGCTCTGATCCACAGCTAAGTGCATGAGGAAGCAAATGTTTTTGTCTACACCACATGAACCGTCCCGAGGGATGTGAGGTGTGAGGGCTAGATGTCAGGTTCCCATTGCCTTTTGTTAGTGGTAATTACAGAGAATCCAGGAACTGGAAGCCTGTGGTGTTGGCCGTGCACATTTCTGCAGAGCACTGACATTCACTTTCCGTTCCTCTCTTTGACTTTTTATAGTGTTTTCTTGTTAACTGAACTTTATTTCCTGCTCGCAAGCTCTTATGGTGGGAGATGGTTGATGTAAAATTTCCACTAAAATTTTGCTGTTTTCTGCAGCTTAGATTGTATAAGAGGTATTTTAGATATCTATATAACAAAATATTTTCTCTGCAATGTAATTTCTATGTAATTAAATCTTTAGCTTGGAAATTCTTCAACCTCATAAAATGGACATTTTCCTAAGTGTAGTGATAATTTGCTACTAACATGATCTACTGCCTTAAGGAGTTGTTTCTATCGCAGTGGGACACGGTCCGGAGCTGCCAGCCCCACAGGCCGTGTGGGAGGCCGTGCTGCCTCAGTGGTCTGTGTGCTCCTCCTGCCTTCCAACATTCCCACACACTGGGCATTTTGTGTTCCTGACTCTGCTGCGTCTTTTCATTCCCTACCTCTTACTATGGGGCACTGTCTACTGAATCCCCACTACAGGAGCCGAGGGTTCAGCCCAGACACGCTTCCTCCCTGCCTCCACACCCTCTCCACTGGGCTGTGCTGAGACCTGGCAACGACCAGTCCTGGATGGTCCAGTACCCAGAGCTTGCCCCAGCCACCGTGCGGTGTGGCACTCCCCTCTCTGCACATCCTGCATTTAACTTCTGTGCTCTCTGCCCAAGTCTCCTGCGAGTCTGCTAAATCCACTTCTCTGTTCTTCAGGCTCTGATCTGCAGCACCTCTGCAGAGTGTGTCACGACCTGCCTCTGCTTGGGCTCCTCTGCCTCTGACCTGTGGGGCGCACCCCACCGCCTGGGTTCCCTTTTTCTTATTTTGTTTGCTGGCCCCATTTTGTGGAACATGTCCTGCAGTAGTTCACTGTCGAAAATGCACATAAGACAAACATTTTTGAGGCCATACGGGTCTGAGCATGTCTGTTTTGCTCCCCCAGTGGACTGCTTTGGGGTCCCGTACTTTCTGGAGCCCTACACACCCATCGCCTTCACTGTGTGCACACAGTGGTCTCTGCTCCGGTGTGTTGCCCACACCCAGCAGTTGTGGAAGGAAGGAGCTCGCTCCTGCTCCTCCAGGAGAGGCGCTGTCCTTGCTCCGAGCCACCTTGCACTCTCCTTCAAAAGCTATCAGGCGGGCGTGCTGACAGTTGGCATCTGACTTTGCTTGGTGGTAGTCAGAGAAAACCAGAGCTGGATATAGAGTGGTGGACACAGGTTTCATTCGGGAACTGTTGCAGTAGGAAAAAAAACAGCCACAGGACAGACCTAGGCTGAATTCTGACTCCAATAGGGCAAAGTGGGGGTTTTCTGCAGGGTGTAGGGCATTGGTGGGGACGTCAGCAGGCAGATGACCTCGGAAAGGAGACCAGAGCAGGCTCTTGCTAACTGGGCTGCCGAGCTTGATGAGGGGCCCCTGCCAGGGAGCAGATGTCAGAGGTGAGGGCCTGGAGATCACTCAGAGGCTGAGGGCAACGGGACCTCCCAGAGAGGGGAACCCAGACTCACCTTGGCACTGGCCACATTAGTCCAGCAAGGCAGGGGCCAAGGGAGACGCCCGGAAGAGGGCGCAGATGTGCCAGGCCCAAGTGCTGGGTGCTTGCGACGGGCTCAGCTTTTGGGACCGTGCTCACATGGTGTTGGACATGTGACCTCCTGGGATGAGCTGCAGATGTGTGAGCTATCTGCGGGGGAGGGGGGCGGCACGGTGTGGACTCCTTCTCTATGGCTAGTCGTCCGCCATTAGTTCCATCAGCAGATGTCATCCAGATACCCCCGGGTATATCATAGGAAGCGACGTGGACGCAAGGAAAGCCAGCACGTGGCACAGAACTGGAGCGTGCGCTGGTGCGAGCAGACCAGCGTAGGAGTCCCAGGTGCAGAGTGGGCGCGTGTGATGGAGCGTAGTAGGCTTGCCGCCCCGGTCTTAGCTGCAACGCTGACCTCTGGCCAGTAGAGAGCCCGGTGAGCGGGGAGAGATGGAGGAGCAAAGCCTGCACGTCCGAGTGTGGAGTTTATGTTCAAGTGATGTTACTGGTGTAAGAGCGACAGCAGAGACAGACAGAGCCTGCGAGCCACACAGGAAGTGACCTTTTCATTTCTGCTGAAGGCACCTGTGTGATGAGGGTCGCAGGGCTGCTGAGGGCGTTGATGGGGCCTTCGGTCGCCAGGAAACGAATTTGAAACCATGTGCAGCACGTTCCCTTGTCCTCGCACTATTCCTAGAGCCACTTCTTGTAATGGACTGATGATCCCATCAGAAGATAAGCCATAGGCTTGTGGAGATGCAGGGTGCAGCCGCGCAGGAGCTGCCTGTCCCGAGGAGAAGGGGCGTGGTGGGGTGAGACGCACCGCGCTGCTGAGCCACAGCCCCTTCCCTTTCTTCAGGACGTACAGCCGTCCTGAAGAGTGGTCCCCGAGTGCCCCTGCCTGCCGTGTCTCCGGGGAGCACCACCGCCCCCAAGCAGCTTCTGGAACTGCCCACCCGAGGAGGAAGCAGAGGCGGAACAGACAGCCTCACAGGAGGCTCCTGTGGGTGGCGCGTCCCTGCAGGGCTGGGGTGTGCGGAGCACGCTCTGACCTCTGCGCTGACCTGTCCCTCGAAGGACACTGTGCGTCCCTGTGCCGCCGTGGCAGCCAGGATGGCACCGGAAGGCTTCCCGGCAGACCCCTTGATGCTGACCGGGCCAGGTCTGGACGGGCCGCAGATCAAGGGTAGATTCCAGCATGCAAGTGGTAAACCTCGACGAAAACATGAAAATCCTAACTTTTAGGTTTCCTAGCCTTTGTGAAGTCTCCGTTGTCCACACACTCTCCCTCATCGCGGCCTCTTTTTGGAGGACACTGTCGTTTTGCAGCCTGTTCCTGGCGCTGGCTCACGTGACCTGGCATTTCCGGCACGGGCTGACCGGTCTGGGATGCACCCTCCACCTGGGGCTTCCCGACACGTCACTTCCATTCGTATTTGAGTATAAAATACTGGAGAGAATTTCTTTTTTAAGTGTTAGGACAGCTTTTATGCGGGAAAAATGTTTGCGATTGTCCTTGGGCTCCGTGACGCCCCGTGCGGGTGTCCCTGACGCTCCCGCAGGGGAGCTGGGGCTGCGGGCTGCAGGGCCTCGGCGCAGCGGGGTGGGGCGCGCTGCGGCCGCCGCGCCCGGTCCCAGCGCTCCCACCAAACATGCTCTGGGAAGGCAAAGAAATAATGAAAACAGAGTCTTTAGATGATCAGGATCCAAATATTTATTTTGGATATTGAGTTAATCCAGAGATTTCTTTCTTTCTTCCTCTTCTGAATTCTTCCCTTCTTTTTACCTACTTAAATATTTTCCTGCACTCGGAAAGCGGGCCCGACAGGATACAGATGTCTCTTGATTTTGTTGAATTTAAACACCCACTCCTCTGCCCAATCACTGGCAATAAAACAGCGGAGGGACTCGGAGGAAATCGTGATTAAGGTTATTAAGGCTCTTGGGTTCCTGTGTGTATTTTAAGCAAATTAGGATTTTAAGAAGTTTTTAAAGAGATTGTAGTTTCCTGCCCAGTTTTTCTAAGGGGAAGAGTGTGGGCCTGTGAGTTTGTTACAGAGTTGACCTTACTCCTCAGGTAAATCACGGGCTTCCCTTAGGGGGCTGCAGCCCTCGGGCTCGCTCTCTCTCTCTCTCTCTCTCTCTCTCTCTCTCTCTCTCTCTCTGCAAAGCTCTGGGTATCTTTAAGCAGAAACTGAGAAATGGTTTATGTACTTTGCTACCAAAATTATCTTTAAAACTCAATTATTCCTTAAGTGGTTTCTTTAAAACAGTGCAGAGTTCGCGCCCGGCCTCACCCAACAGATCTGAGTGATTCCTGCCAGAGCTCACCCAGCGATGGAAAACACAGGATAGAATGGGAGCCCTGGCTGATTCTCCACGGAAAGGAATGGGGTCCTCAAGATAGAAACAACGCTGAAGTTTGTAAACTCTGCGCTGCTCCTGCTCCCGCCGAGGCCACCCTCAGCAGCTCTGCTGGCCTGGGTGGGTCTTTCTGCTTGGGCTCCGGGCTGCCCGGGCTCGGCCAGGTGCTGCGGCTCCTGTGCCCCGTCCTCCATGGCAAGGCTGAGTACATATTCGTTAATACCTCTGCATGATTTTGGTTATCTTCTACCATTTTCAATAGACTATTCATAATTTTTCACTTCCTTTTCTTTTTTTATTGAGAAATAAATATGAATGAGACAGATTTTTGGTCAAGTTGTTTCCATTAAAAATACTAATTTTAAAAACTAATAACTTAAAAACTGCCACACACACACACACACACACACACACACACACCCCAAAACAGTCCAAAACCATTTTTCTTTCCTTATGAAGGTTTCATGATGCATTGTTATCATTAACCAGTCTTTCACTATTAAACTTAAATCACCAATTGGGAGAAATAGTTCTGAGATGACCTTCCACCACTGATTACGACTGGGGTGGCAGGTGTTAGGAATTATATTCATTTAGCCTTTTGAACTTTCTGAGAAGACTTGGTGACCTTGCCAGCTCCAACAGACTTTTTTTTAAATTTATTTTTATTGAGAAATAAATATGAATGAGACAGTTTCACAGCTGATTAATAGGACAGTTTTGATAAATCAATACACTGTACATTGTTATCTTCTTAGTGGTTATCCATAGTACAAGAAGTAGACAGGATATTCTGTCCAAACACTGTTAGTACACCTCTTTCTTCTCATTAAATT
>NW_004524724.1:997447-1008456 GCF_000260255.1 Octodon degus
GTCTTAACTTAGGCTGAGGCGCATATTGGTAATTCTATGATAGGCTCTGTTAATGAAGATAATGTTAAGCGTTAACTTTGGTTTTTTTAAGGTTTAAATTACATTTTATTTTCCCCTTCACTAGACTTGAATATAAATGTTAAATCAGTAATTGTTTTAGTATTATATCTTGATTTAATATTGTCTAGTACTTTCCGCTCAATGAAATATTAACCTGGAAGATCTGTTAAGCTCACAGCTGACTTACAGCATGTGTGAGCAGTCACCGACAGCCAATCATTTTGTCCCATTATTTTTACAATTGGAAACCTGTGCATCTGTTGGGAAGGGATGGCTTCACTTAGAAGAAATTCTCGATTACTTCTTGCTTGGCAAGGCTGACTGCAGATAGGCGAGCGCTCTAGAACGTGGCAAGCGTGTATCAGAAGCAGGTGTGCATTGGCACCTGTCCTGGGCCCTCTGTGAGGTGCATGTGAGTAGCTGTGTGGGCTGAGCAGAGGCCAGACGCAGTGTCAGGGCCCACAGCCAGGCCAAACCATGCCGTCTAAGCGGAGCAGGAAGAGACGGATGCGGACTGCACTCTGACAGCACGGTGTCTCTTGGTGCGACTGCAGTGGCTTGCTCTGGGTTCCACTTCTCGGTTTCCTGTCTTCTGCATCCATGAACCCTTTGTCAAAGAGCCCTGTGCAGGCTGGTGCTGGGTCACTGTCTGACGCCCTTTGTGGAGTTTTCAGTGTCTGTGTGCAGCGGTTCATCCTCAGGACATGCGTGGTCTCCACAAGAAGTGTGTTTTGCTTGGAAGGATGAGGCCCTGGACCTCAGCAGGCTTCAGGCTAGAGGAGTTGCAGCGTTCAGGGAGAGCAAATAAACACAGTTGGCAAAGTAGGGCATTAGCTCTATTTATTCACCTGCACTCTTGAATTAAACCTCACAGCACTGGGTGGAGCCACTGGAGTCCCAAAACCTCGAGGAAGCAGTCAAGGACACGACTGCCCTGCCTGTGTTGGGCCGGAGGCCATGGTGGCTGCCGGGAGCATGGAGCCGTGTTCCTGCTGAGCTCCAGGCTCAGGGCAGGAGCTGCCAACTGCACAAGCTGCTGAGGCCTCTCTCCTCACGCTCACTCAAGTCCGAGACCGTGGAGCACACTTAACTTGGGTGAGGCTCACATCTCTTCTCTAAGAGAATCTCTCCTGGGTAGGTCTTTAAAGATATGTGAAGTAGGAGCAGGAAAGTGTTTCCTAAATCCTTTTCACTGCCTAACTCAAAGTTCAAGTAAATAAAGGATGCTTCTAAAGATTTTAAAGGTGCCTTTCAGAAAATAAATGTGGAACGCTATTGACGCTGACTTCATCCCTGTGGTCAAGATGAAAGTGGGCTTCTGACGCAGACAAGCTAAGCGTTAGCCTTTCATTTGTGCCAGCTCCTTGCTTCTGTGAGTCTGTTCCTCTGGGCTTCTGACTCGGGCATGCCTGAGAGTGAGGAACAGCTCCTGGTTAGTCTTTGAGCTGGAGTCAGCCTTGCTGCCTGGGCCCTTTCGTGGGCCAGGACAGACGCCTCTGCTGCTCTGCTGTCTGTAAACCTTAGCACTCCCTATGCTCTCTAAAGTGCCTCCTTCTTCTCGCCTTGATGGAGCTGCTCCAAATCCCTCGCTGAACTCTGGATGAGGCAGGAGGTGGGCAGCAGCTCCTGGGGGCTCACCCCTGGCTCTCAGCTGCGGCCGGTGCTGGGCACTCGGGCCATGTGTTAGGGACGTGCCTGTCCCACAAGTCACATGGTGCTTCTCTAAAGGCTGTGCAGTAGCGGCTTGAGCCTCGGCTGCAAGGTGTCTTGCCCTGAGCGCGCAGAGCTGGATCCCGGACCCGAGCTACTCCGCTGCAGCCCCGAGGCTTCCACTGCTGATATTCCAGCCCTGTCCGTGTCTGTCCCCCATGCCGGCCTTTCCTTGTACAGAGAAGCTGGTCTCTGCCACAGGGCCCACTTGCAGTATGCTCAGGACCCCAACACCAGGGTGGAACCCGTCCAGAGGACGCTGGGGAAGCATGGGCAGGGGGCCTTCCTGGGGGAAGCCATTTCTAATCAGAGGTGGTATAACAAACGTTGCAGGGAGTCAAAACAGGGAAGTTAATAGGCAGTAGAATACAGAGCAAAGCAAGGAGCTGGGCTGAGTCTGGGCAGATGCCCAGGACGAGCGCCGCAACCCAGTCTGGGAGGTGACAGGAACACAGAGAGGAGAAAAGGGGCAGCCTTAGCTACTGAGATCCTGGATCAGGAGGCTCAGGCCCTGGAAATGAGGGGACTGCTGTCAAGACCCAGTCCAGAGATGACCAAAAGTGGCACCAAGGAGACGCCCCAGTCCAGCTGACACCTGGCAGACACAGGGGCGCAGGGCGAGGGTTCCACCATGCCGTGATGATCCCCTCAGCTGTAGCCCAGCGAGTGTGACATTTGTGTTCTGGGGTGCCCGGCTATCTTCTGGAGCTGGATTCCAGGCCCTTCTCCTCTCGACAAAGAGTGGAATGAGATGACCAAAAAGCAGCAGATTTGGAAAAGCGAAAGTGAAGAGTGGGCGAGAGACCAGCCTTGCAGAGCGAGCTTGGGTCAAGCAGAAGGGAGGAAGCAACACAGAAAAGCACCCTGGAGAAGGCAGGCGGCGAGGGCGAGGAGGCCGTGGTCGCAGCTCCCCGTGGCGTCTGGGCCCTTCGTGCTGCCCTAATCAGAGGAACCTGAGGGAACTTCCTCACGCAGGATCGAGAGGCGGTGCTGAGGCCCTGCAGCTCGGCTGGCGTCACATTTGGTCCTTCCTTTGGGGAAGCCCACTTCAGGGAGCTCCTGCTCGTGTACTCTGGGCTCTTGTAACGCACAGGTCACCCTGCGTCCCCAGCCAGCTTTGCCATGCCCTACTCTGCTGGGTTTGTCTCACTACCTTATGAAAAACACAGGTGGCTGAGTCTGTGTGGACCGAGGGGAACATGGGGAAGCTGTTTGTTAGGCTTAGAACTCACAGAAAGGCTCTGAATCCTCACAGACTTGGGCAGAGGCTGGTGCGATGGCGCCACCTCCAGGAGCTTCCTGCAGCCACAAAGCCTGGAGGACAAAGATGGGGCGTCCTCTGGCCTTCAGGGAAGAGGGTCCTGCTAACATCTCAGCTCCAGGTTGCAGAACTACACACTTAGCGGGTATAGTGTCTGCTGATTAAGCACCAACTGTGACGATTTGTGCTAGCTGCTCAGGAAAACCGTGAGTGTCTTAGCACACTGTGGTGCGGCCTTTTCTTAGTTTTTAGCCCCCAAGGCAGGTAGTAGTCTTGTTTCTCTTCCTGTAGAGTGTTTCTACCTGCGCTTGGCCATAATATAAATTAAATTAAGTAGAACAGTGATGGTGAACCTTTTACAGCTTTTGTGATACCGCCTGGCGTGGCCCACACGTGTGGCTTCTCCAGCTCGGAGGGGCACAAACTTGTGCTGTTTTTTGGTTCTTTTAATCAGCGTAACATACATGAAGCTCATTTGTGTTGTTCATAGCTGCGTTTTGGTCCTTCTTGTCACTGGATGAAGCTCACAGCACACATACTCCATTTCTGCAGACCATCGACAGATGTTCAGGCTTTTCCCTCCGCCCACATTGCTGTGATCACTGCGTCTGCCTGGAGCTGTCCCTGTTGCAGACGCTGTGTGGCCAGCTGCCGCGCCCGTGGCACTCCCTTAGCGTTCCTGTGAGCGCGTTTCCACCGGCCTCCTTACGGACGACACGGGCCCTGGAATGCCTTCATGTCGGTTTCTCCTCTCATCTTCTGTGTGGCTGCTGGAGAATTTAAATATTTATTTTCAAACTTTCAAAATTCATCCTTTAAACCTCCCCTCTTACAGCTGCTCCAGCACATGGGGGCGACCTCTCCTACAGCCTTATCTTACTTTCTCCCACTCCTTATTTGTTCCTGTGGGGTGTGTGTGTGTGTGTGTGTGTGTGTGTGCGTGTGTGTGTGTTGGGTGTGAGAGAATAAATTCCTTGTTTTTATTTTAACCAAAAATATTTTGTCCTCATTCCTAAACTGAAAATTAAGATGCTTATAGGAGTGTAGATTGACACTCTTATATTTTGAACATAGTAATCCTCTGACACTTCCTGTCTCTGATTAGAAACCGGTGTCCATGGAATCTGTGCTTGGAATAGTAGGTGGTCTGCTATTCTTCCCAGTGTCATCTCCTTTTGGCATAAACGTGCTGTGTTCAGGTAAAAACACGAATGCGGGCTCCGCCTGCCGGCGCCAGCAGCTCTCCGTACAGGCCCACGGCTTTGCCTCCGGCAGGTGCTCCGCTCCACCCCGCGCACTGGAGTTCAGACCGCCTCCGGCTGAGGGACCCGGTTCCCGGCTAGCACTTTCCATTTTGCTCTGCGTGTTCTTCTTTCCTCGCTTTTCTGCCGAAGTTTTTTCAGTGTGTGTTGCGGCGTCACTTTCTCCTACGTTGCTGTTGAGTGTGCCCGTAGGTTTTCTTGCTTTGGATGCACACTCTAATTTGCACGCCGCTGCTCCTCCCACGTGGTCAGCGGCCATCCTGTGCCTCACTGCGTGGGCCTTGGACGGCCACCACGGAGGCCCTCGCAGTGCGCTCTCGCTGCCGCTGTGAGTCTCCCTGGGGAAGGCTGCTCGCCACGTGACCTGTGCGTTCAGCAGCTGTGTCGTTTCTCTTGGAGGGTCCTGGGCCACAGGGCTGCCCCAGCTTTCGCGGGGGCGGGGTTGCCTGCTATTTACTTTGTGGGTTTACCTCAATCTGGACAAGACTCTCATCAGCCTTTTGGCTGAGGGGCCGAGTCTCCGTGATGGCTCGGACTGACACCTCTTGACTGTCTTCTCCCCCTCAGCCCAGCTCCCTGTGCCCTCAGGCTGCTTGTAGCATTTTCCTCTGGGCAGTTGGGGTGCAGGCTGTCTTGGCTATTTTCTTGTCACTGGTGTGTTGCTCATGGTTTTGGCAGGTTTGGTCCATTGTCAGTGATCCCCAAGGGAGGAGGTGCAAGCTGGGAGCCCGGGAGCAGGGTGGCACAGAGGAGCCAGGAGGCAGATCCCCCATCCAGGTCCCGGTGCAGCAGGCACCTCTTCCTGCCAGGTCCGACCTCCCAGTGTGCATTCGGCTGCAGGTTCTTCAGAAGGCAAGCCCACCAAGGGGCGTGGAGTCCCCAGGGCCTGTCGCTTCTGGAAGCCCTGCTTCTGAGTGCTCTCTAGGCCTGAACCGGAGCGGGTTGTAGCATTGCAGGGAATAAAATATGCCCAGCTGCTGGCCAGCAGAGGGGTCATGTGCACCCCCCACACGTCTCCTGTCCTGGGTGCGGGGTTGTGCTGTGAGGTCCGCCTCTGCCTGTTTTAAAGGCCCTGGAGCCGGGTCCAGTTCCAGCCACTGGCCTCAACCGCCCCCTGAGTTTCCTATTTCAAGTCTGGCTCTGCGCCAATTCCCCTGCCTCTTCCCCTCCCCGTGCCTCCCCCCACCGCCCTTTGTAGCAGAGAATGTCTGGTTCAGTATATCTGTGTGCAGAGGGTGGAAGGACAAGGTCTGTCCTCTCCCCCATACCCTGACCAGAGGTCTGGCCACACTTGCACACTGAACATGCGCTTTGTCTTTGGTTTCTTTCAGCCAGCTACGTTTCGAACCCCATTTGCAAGGGCTGCTTGTCGTGCTCCAAGGACAACGGATGCAGCCGGTGCCAACAGAAGCTGTTCTTCTTCCTGCGGCGGGAGGGCATGCGGCAGCATGGAGAGTGTCTGCACGCCTGCCCCGCGGGCTACTACGGGCACCGCGCCCCTGACATGAACAGATGCGCACGTGAGCACGGCCTGCCCTCGGGTTGCTGTCGGGGGTGGGCTGGGGGTGGGCTGGGCTGGTGCCGCTCCGAGTGGTTGGAGAGGCTGGAGGTGCCCCAGCGCCACCTGGCAAGCTGGAGTGGGGTGGTGCACATGTGCATCCCACGGGGACACATGTGTCTGTCTCTGTTGAGACCGAGTATTTCCACCACAGGCTGTCCCACGAGTGCAGGTCCCACGGCATCTGGGCCTGTGTGGGGAGCTTCGCTTTGCTTGGCCACAGTCTCTCAAGTTCTTTCTCTTGTACCTGTGTAGTGCACCTGCAGCTAAATATTTGCATTTTAGGCTTCTGTAAAGCACTACTCCCACTAAAATATAACTAGAATACTTAGTTTTTTTCGAAGTACTCTGTATTCTATGCTTAACAATTAAAAAAAAATGTCAAGGAGAGACATTTTGTGTCTAGAAATGAAGGTTTGCCCTTTGGTCATCTAACTCAAAAATCTGTCCTAGACTGAGTTTACCTTGTAAGTCGGCGGCAGTGGAGAGCAGCACTGTGCAGCCTGGGCTCTTGCAGGCCCCTCTCCTGTGTCTCCCGCACATTCCAGTCAGCTCAGGCAGCCTTCAGGGAAGAGTAGAGCTGCAGCTGCACTACCAAGGATGACACCAGGGAGGGCAGAGCGGTGGGGGTGTGAGGCAGGTCTGCAAGGACAGAACCATGTGTGGCGCGAGTCCATCTTGCCTGGCCTGCCGCTGGGCAGGTGTCGCAGCCTCTGAGGACTTCCTTCCATGGATAGCTGCTCGTTGTCCTCGGCCCCTGTATCCCTAATGTCCGGTGTGCCCTCAAGCCATGGTGACAAGCAAAGATGTCCTTGCATTTTACCCAGGACAGGGAAGCAGGGGACCTGGGTGCAGAGAGGCTGTGGTGCGGAGGGTCGGGTGCCAGCTGGGGAGGGCTCTGGGCTGGCCGAGGACTGAAGGTTCAATTGGCTTAGTGAGGATGGGTGTGAGTACATCGACCACCTTCCTGAGACTGCTCTGTGAGGAGGGCAGAGGGGACAGTTGCAGAGCAGGAGACCTCTGCCGTCACAGATTGAACTCCTGTTCCGTAGTGAGCGAGCTCATGGGTAGTAAGCCCAGAGGCTTTGAAATAGCATCCAGGAGTCTTGGAAGTCAGTTGTACCACGGGAGGAAGGATGCGAATGCAGCCTGAGGTTTCTGGCTGGGTCTGCGAGTGGACAGTTTTGCCAGGTGTAGAGGCGGAAAGCGGTGGGCCCAGAGGGATTTTTGACTTAGGTTCATTTTGGGGAACTGCCTGGATTGCAGGGTGGGAGAGCATAGCTCAGAGGAGTGACAGTGTGTCAGTGAGCTACTGCGGAGCTGTGCTTGTCCTCAGGGGTTGAGCGGGGCTGAGACAGCAGGGGACAGCCCATCCGCAGGAGCGGGCCACCTTGACCGGTTTCCTGTCTGTTCTGCAGACCTCCCAATGGGATTAGAGCCGCTGGCCATGGGTGCTTCCCATCCTGACCCTCAGAGCTGGGAAGACGGATGGGAGTGTGGGTAGACAAGGCAGCCGGTGACAGGCTAGGTGTGCAGGGGCCCGAGGTGATCCTCCTCTCAGAAACACAGTGCCTGGAAACTGGCTTTGGGAAGCGAATCTCCTCCAAGCAAGGCCAGTAGGTGCTGCCATGGGTGCCGGTGCCTGCCCACCTGGAGGATTTCACTTCTTACCTTGGCTGAGCAGAAGTGCGTCTTCGCAAGATGCTGCGCAGCGTGGGTGGGGGAAATGGCTCATTGCTAAGCAAGGCTCTGGACAGCTGTGGATCCTTGTAGTACGTGTGAATCTCATGGATTCACTGCAATCACTGAGAGTGTATTCCTTCTAGAGGACGAGGAAGATTTCAGTGTGAAAGGCAGTCACAGACAGAGTCTAGCACAATGTGTAGTGTTTGTAGGAAGACTATCACCTAAGCAACAGCAGCTTGGAATTACTGGGCACTGGCTGGCCTACTTCCCGATGTGCAGGGCAAGGCCCAGGCACATCGGGAAGGACACTCATGTGTGGAGCGCTGGGTGGCGTCGATCTCTTGGCATGGAGTGTGATGCCCTGAGCCTCGAGCCACGGGGAGTCAGCGAGGGGCCCTGGGGGCACCCCGGCATGTATGTGGCTGGACGGATGGATGCCCTGGTGCCTCTATCGCCCTGACGGCCCCTAGGCTGTGTCGGTCACCTTTTCTGTCTCTCACTCCTTAGTAACCTCATTTATATAAACGCTTTTTAAAACACCGTTGTACATATTGCAGGTAGAAAGCTTGGCATATGGACTGTTTTTTTCTTCAGAACCAGGGATTGAACTCAGGCCCTTGCGCTTGCCAGGGAAGCAAAGCGCGTATTCCACTGAGCCATCTCCCGGCCCCCATGGCAGGTGAACTTCACTGACAAACAAATGCACACCCTGTAAGACACACCTCCACAGCAGCAGAGGCTGACACGTGGGCCTCTGTGCTTGACACTTCATCTCTGTGATGCTCATGTCTTTCCCTCTTAGAGGTGCTGTGTTCTGCCTCTTGTCGTAATGCAGGCAAGTGGGAACATGTTCCCCACTGCTAGCTGCAGTTTCCTGTGTTCTCCTGACGGCAGTGAGTCGACTGATCCCCGTCAACAACTCGCCTTGGCTTCCCACAGCTGTGAGCAGCGCTGCCGGAAGCCGCAGTCGCAGGAACCCTTGCTCCTGTTGTGCACATACGTTTTTACACATTTGTCTGATTTATCTTTAGAAGATGACTTTTAGACATAAAACATGTTTTGAAGACTTTCGGGAGGTCTTGCCAGAGCACCAGCCCACCCCTTCGGCCCCGCCTTTGCCCGTGCGGCAGGGCAGAAGTGTGCATGTGCGTGCTTCGCTTTCACACGCTTCTCTTTGGTGCAGAAGCAGTTGAACAGCCATTTCTTGTGTGAGTAGTCACACCGAGGACGTTTAGCAGAGGCTCTGCCTGTTTTCTACCTTAAAAGCTATCTTGTTATTAATCGTTTAAAACACCTTTAGATGAACTGTCACACAGACTCTGAGGTTTACCAAGGGAACTTAGGGTCGACCACAGAGTGCAGGGACGGGCGCCCACCAGGCCAAGGGGCAGCGTTCCTGTGTGGCCACAGCTACCTGTGCTCCTGCTTTCTCTGTCAGCACAGCCGCCACCCGGCCTCGCCAAGAGATGGCACCAGGACACTGCGTGGGGCACAGGTCGGAAGCAGCCTGCTGTCCGCACAGTAGGGCACTTCACAAGTCCAGCATCTCACTGTGGGCCGTGCAGAGGTGGAGAGCAGGAAGCAGGCGAAGTCGGGCTCACGACACAGAGCTTCCCTGTGAGGGAGGCCGCCAGGAGCACGCTCAGTGGCAGGGACTTCAGAGTCAGGCGATGCCATCTGTGGTGCTTCATGGCAGGACTGTGGCTCTTCCTGCACGTGGCTCCAGCCCAGTGCTCCGGAGACGCAGCTCTTCATTTCTGCCATGATGGAAGCCTCACATGGCGTGGTTTTGCCACTTGGGGAACAGCGCAGTGTCTGGAGACTTTCTCAGTAGCAGGCTGGACATTGCCAAGCGCCCTGCAGAGTGCAGCAGGGAGGCCCGGCAGTATGGAGTTGCGCAGTGGACAGCGTCCCTGCCACTGAGTGGAGCAGCTCAGCCCAGGGGCGGCTGGGTCAGTGCAGCAAGGGCCGTGGTCCTGAGCGCAGCTGCTGGGGCAGCGTCTGCCACGTGTCCCTCTCTGACTTCTGTGCTTTTGCTCATGGGGTTTTTAAACAAGCATACAAAGAAGGTTGTGTGTTTCTGTTTCCTGGGCAAAGTCATCTAACCATGTAAATCTGCTTTCCAAACTCTGGACAAATCACAGCACTGCTGGTGCACATAAAGTCGAATCCAGGTGTCTGTGCTTCATGGCACGGCAGGCAGTACTGTCCTCGCTCACTCTCCCCTCTGTCTACCTTGGTGCTTAAGCCTGCTGAGATCCCAGACACCACTGAGCTTCATACTGTCGGCATCTTCGCAGTGTGGACGAGGGCTGGCATGTTGGCAGGTAGGGTGCACCCCCAGGGAAGATGTCGCAGGGCTGGGACCTGGAGGGAGAGCTCAAGGACGAGGAAGCAGATGCTGCGGAGGGAGCAAAGATGTGGGAGGTGGAGCCTGGAGGATGGTGACACCTGGCAGGGGTGGGGACTGGGGGTGGGATGAGTCCCTGGAAAGCAAGGGCAAGGGGAGCTCCCTGCCGGCAGCCAGCAAGCTGAGGAACAAGCCCAGGATGGTGCTCAACCCGAGCCCTGACTGCCTGCCTAGAAGACAGGGCCGAGAGGCTGGGAGGCCAGCACGTACGACCGGCTGGGCCACACACCTCTGGGCGGATGGCGTGCGAAGAGCCTCGTGCAGTCTCAGAGCCGCCCGCAGGGCACTTGCTCGTGCCCACTCTGCTCCCTTCTTCCCTCACCGACCATGCCCTTGTCTGAGCTCCTGAGTGTGGGAGAGCTCGGGCCTGAAGGGCTCCATGGGGCTCGAGTGCGGCCACCAAGAGCTGCTCAACCTGGCCCCGCACAAGCAAGGCCCCACAGCTCTTCCCTGGAGTGTTCTCACGGGAACACAGCCCAGAGGCTGCACTCTCCCTGAGGCTTGCGATTAAGAAGCATACAGGTGTGCAAGTGAACAGTTAGAGCTCCGGCAGGCTGGAGTCAGTGGGTGCCAGCACCTGAGGAGATACATTGTAACCTAAGGCAATCTGCTTCTAAAACATCATGCCTTCCCATAAAAACACGCAAAGTAGACTTTCTTCCAAAATGATGAAGTTCACCATGCCATGTGCTGGTTGGCCCTTCTGCCTGCAGACCCGTTACTGCCACCCACGGGCAGCACGCCGGCCCTGGGTAGATAGCTCTGTGTTGCCTCGAGGAATGGTTAGGGTGTGGTTGGTGCCCACAACAGAGCAGCTGTTAGTGTCTGGCAACTTGGGAAGTCCAGGGTGTGCTCAGCTGGTGTGTGGGTGTGGGCATGAAGCCAGTGTGGGTGGACACGCAGCGGGAGGGTCTGAGGCCAGTTTAGTTGGACATGCAGTGGGCCAGTGTGGGTGGACACACAGCAGGAGGGCCTGGGGCCAGTGTGGGTGGACATGCAGAGGGAAGGTCCGAGGCCAGTGTGGGCGGACATGCAGCGGGAAGGTCCGAGGCCAGTGTGGGC